>NC_089839.1:175592056-175723159 GCF_035609145.1 Eleutherodactylus coqui
AACAGATGTAGCTGGTGGAACAACTTGTTCCACCGTAAAGCCCCAAATTTTTTTGCTTCTAACCTCCAAAAATGTGTATACGGTGTACTTTGCAGAAAATCCTGGGCTATCAGATTGCCCGTCGCCAGCTATACACACGTGTGAGGATTTCATCTGTGCAATTAGATTTGCCCTATGCTGCATCCAATGCTTATCTATCACTGGGAATAATAAATTGTGTTGGTGCCGGTAAAAAGTCGCTTTCGAGATGCCAAGGAGTTTTAAAATCTGAGGCATATTTCTTACTTTTGCAAAATTGGAACCACTCAGAAGTATACTTGACGCCAGTAAAATATTCCCCGCCGGACAGTTGTGGATTAGGGGTTGACTTTGCCACAAATTGCAGGTGTGACCTCTTTGACAAAAAGATTTGACAATAACCATTGATCCCTTAGGAAAAATCCTGACGTGGGTTAGTTTCAGAAAGCATTGCTTTCTGTATGGGCAAGGGATCATGGCAAATAAAGCCATCAAGGAGCTTTTAAAGACCATGTATTTATCTTCTGCCGAAGGATCCATGTCTGTGGGTGCTAAGCTTTCAAATTCTGGTAAAGGGTTGGTTAAGGGGGTTATCTGAATCTGACGGAATGGTAACATCTTCACTGCCAGCACTCTCCGATGCTTGTGAGAATCTAAAGCTCCTGTCTTTGGGATCATCGGAAATACAGGTTGATACGCTTTCATCCAAAGTAGAATCAATATTGCTACTGGAAGGTTGCATATTGATTCTGTCTCCATCATTTACAATTTTAAAAATTGGTCTTTCTCCGGGGTTCTCTAGGAAGGCAATATTACCGATATGTTGATATTGATTTTTATGGTGTTGAAGAGCATGGAGTACCCAGTGGAATTTTAAATAAACCGGTATTCTGGTGTATACTGGCTTCCATCGCATCGCATTGAATGCCAATACTTCTTGACTGTATTTGTGTCGTAGTTCAAGATTTATTTGAAGCTGCTTGGCAGGACTTGCATTTACCCCTCTCTGCATTGCTTGCTTCTGGGTCAGTTCTAGAGATGAGCGAACGTGTCCGTTACGGACACATCCGCACCCGGACACCGGCTTTGGCGAACACTGCAGTGTTCGCGCGTAAGTGTCCGGGTGCCGCCGGGGGGCGGGGAGATGCGCGGCGGCGCGGGCGGCAGTAGCGGGGAACAGGGGGGAGCCCTCTCTCTCTCCCTCTCCCCCCCACTCCCCGCCGCACCCCCCCGCGCTGCCACGGCGGCCCCCGAACTTTTTCGCCCGAACACTGAGGTGTTCGCAAAG
Organism: Eleutherodactylus coqui; assembly: GCF_035609145.1. Classification (NCBI taxonomy): domain Eukaryota; kingdom Metazoa; phylum Chordata; class Amphibia; order Anura; family Eleutherodactylidae; genus Eleutherodactylus; species Eleutherodactylus coqui. Next base: position 175,593,363 of record NC_089839.1, read on the forward strand.
TTCGGTGTTCGGGCGAAAAAGGGGCGGGGCCGAACGTGTTCGCTCATCTCTAGTCAGTTCTTCTTTCTTCTACATTTCTTTTAATATTGAGGATTAATTTTATTTCTACAGCAGAACCGTCGATGAAAATTGAAATAGGAATTTCTAGCTGGGTTTCTTAACCTTGTAAATATACGTCGGCAGTTGTTTCTGACACTGCGCGAGCTTCTTCATGGAAAGTTTCTGCCCGCGAAGTTTCTGCCGCTGAACTTTCCCGTTGCTGTGTCACAACACTTCTTCGACGTTTTCAAGAAGGTTCCCCTTTCTTCGTTAACTGGTTGGCTCGTGTCTCAATTTCCAACGTTGTTGGGAAAATGCTTGGCACAGCATTGGGCTTCAATTTCTTTACGGTTGCCAACTTGTATGTAGCAATCCTCCTTGAAATGTTTGCTGCATAACCGGGAAGCATCGGCACCTTTTTGTGCGGTAATCTTTGTAACTCACTCTTCGATGTCACCGAAGATGTGAGGAGCCTGAAGTAGCCAGAGTCTCGTTTTTTCCAAATTGATTGGAAACACATGTAGACTAACACTTTCACCTCCCTTCTTCCAGTAGGTGGTGCAGGTAGGAACCACACAGTTTGGCATTGTGCTGTTGTGTTTTAAAGAAGCTGTGATCTGCTGTGTGTGGGAATAAGAAGATGTGGTGCAAATACCCACCCTCTTGCAGTGACTTTGGAAGAAGATCACGAGTGTGAACCCGGGAAATCGACACTGGTCACCGCTGCGCTACGTCGTATAAGCTCTGCATTTTAAAATACAAGAAGAATTAGAATTACCTAGATGCTAAGCTATAACACCCACCCACCCACTGATAGCCACACAAACACAGACAAATTCATCCATCCATGCACAAATATACATGCATCCATTCATTCCTCCACACACACATATACACGCATCCATACACACACCCTCATCCATCCTGCCTCGCCCATACACGCGCCCGCCCATTCTTTCATCCATTCATCCTGCCTCATCCATCCATCCATCCATACATGCATCCCCGCAAACTTATACAAGCATACATACACACACACCCATGCACACCCCAAAAAAATTCAAAATTTTGGCAGTGTATATATAATAGTAAAAAAGGAACTGTCATCATGGATTACAAGCAACATGTAATACTGCTAGTGAACCAACTAATAGAGATGGACAAATAGAGAAAGAGAGAGACAGATAGAAAGAGAAATAGTTAGAGACAGATAGAAAGAGAGAAAGAGATACAGACAGATAGAAAGAGAAAGAGATAGAGACACAAAGAGAGAGAAAGAGACACAAAGAGAGAGACACACAAAACGAGAGAGACAAAGAAAGTGAGAGAGACCGATAGAGAAAAAGAGAGAGACAGTTTTATAGATAAAGAGAGACAGATAGAGAAAAAGAGAGAGACAGAGAGAGACAGAGAGAGAGAGAAAGAGAGAGACAGAGAGAGAGAAATATATATATATAGAGAGAGAAAAAGAGACAGATAGAGAGAGAAAGAGATAGAGACAGATAGAGACACAAAGAGAGAGAAAGAGACACAAAGAGAGAGAGACACAAAACGAGAGAGACAAAGAGAGTGAGAGAGACCGATAGAGAAAAAGAGAGACAGTTTTATAGATAGAGAAAGAGAGAGACAGATAGAGAAAAAGAGAGAGAAAGAGAGAGACAGAGAGAGAGAAATAGATAGAGAGAGAGAGAGAGATAGAGACAGATAGAAAGAGAAAAATATAGAGACAGATAGAAAGAGAAAGATATAGAGACACAAAGAGAGAGAAAGAGACACAAAGAGAGAGAGAGAGACAAAGAGAGTGAGAGAGACCGATAGAGAAAAAGAGAGAGACAGTTTTATAGATAGAGAAAGAGAGACAGAGAAAAAGTTAGAGACATAGAGAGAGAAAGAGAGAGACAGAGAGAGAGAAATAGATAGAGAGCTGTATCGCGCGAGCACGCTGAAGCGGCTCGTCCTCAGAGCAGAAGACCCGTCTAAAAAAGCCAGAAGACACCAAAATTAGACGGAGCCATGGAGACGGGGACGCCAGCAACGGAGTGGGTAAGTGAATAACTTCTGTATGGCTCATATTTAATGCACGATGTATATTACAAAGTGCATTAATATGGCCATACAGAAGTGCTTAACCCCACTTGCTTTCGCGAGACAACCCCTTTAAGAACTGTCTTTTGTCATGTAAAGTCCATCTCTAGAGACAGAGACACTAAGATGGATTGCAAGTAATGGTGGTGGGGGGTCTTTGCTTGATGTCACCTTTTGCTGCCCACAGAAGTCTATAAGGAGGGGGAGGGAAAGAGAAACGTATACAGAGATGCAGCTGCAGATTTTAGTAAGTGTTTTCAATCTCACCCCAAAGCTGGATTCACATCTGCACTGCTCAGTACTGCTGTGTAATGTCCTCCATGATGCTGTTACCTATGAGGATGTGCTACAGAGATGGACAAGAAGATATCCTGCTCAAAGTCACCAAACTCACCGTGTAGTCCTAGCCTTAAAGGAGATGTCTCGAGGCAGGAGTGGATTTTTTTTTATTGCCCAGTCCCCCTAATTAAGCATACATTACTAAGCCCCCCTGTAAATGACTTTTCTAGCTGGTTTGTACTTACCGTTCCAGCGTTTCAGCAACTTATAAAAATTTTCCCAAGATGGCCGCCGGCTCTTTTCCCGTCGCTTGCTGTAGCCCGACGTGCGCGCTCCCGAGACGCTACCAGCTGGGTCTCCATTACAACCAGACGCCCCGCAGCCGCCGACCGGACCCCTGGAGTGAACACGGCCGACCAGTCACCCACCGCCAGGCAGCAGGTAACCGGCGCAGCCCCCCCCCATCGCAGTGACAGCCCCCCCATCGCAGCGACAGCCCCCCCATCACAGCGGCAGCCCCCCCCCCGGCACAGCAACAGCCCCCCATCGCAGCGACAGCCCCCCCATCACAGCGGCAGCCCCCCCCATCACAGCGGCAGCCCCCCCATCACAGCGGCAGCCCCCCCATCACAGCGGCAACCCCCCCATCACAGCGGCAGCCCCCCCGGCATAGCGACAGCCCCCCCATCGCAGCGACAGCCCCCCCATCGCAGCGGCAGCCCCCCCCATCGCAGCGACAGCCCCCCCCCCATCGCAGCGACAGCCCCCTCATCGCAGCAGTAGCCCCCCCGGCACAGCGACGACAGCCCCCCCCCCGGCGCAGCGGCAGCCCCCCCATCGCAGTGGCAGCCCCCCCGGCGCAGCGGCAGCCCCCCCGGCCCATCACTTACCTAGGCGGCAGGACGGCGGGACAGCTGGGGGGCTTCTTGGGACAGCTGGGCGGCTCTGCACCTTCCTCTAACAGAGGATGGTACAGAATGGCCGCTCCAGCGCGCTCCCGAGCAGTGACAGCTCGTCTGCGCATGCGCAGAAGACCTGTAGCGGAGAGCACACTGAAGCGGCTCGTGCTGAAAGGAGAAGACCGGACTGCGCAAGCGCGTCTAAAAAAGCAAGCTGCCAGCGAATTTAGACGGAACCATGGAGACGAGGACGCTAGCAATGGAGCAGGTAAGTGAATAACTTCTGTATGGCTCATATTTAATGCACGATGTACATTACAAAGTGCATTAATATGGCCATACAGAAGGGTATAACCCCACTTCATTTCGCGAGACAACCCCTTTAAGCAGTAATATACTGTCACTTTTTGATGTTTGCTTGTTGGAAGGAGAAAAGCTGGGCAAGTATAAGGATCTGTGCAACTTTGCAAATGGCCAAATTCTGATCGCTAGAGCATCTCCAAAATGGTGGGTCTTTTGGGGTGTTCCTGGTGTACAGTGGATAGAACCCACCAAAAGGGGAATGGGCAACCAGGGCTCATTGATGCACAAAGGCTAGCCCATCTAGTCTGATCCCACCAAAGAGCTATTGTAGTGCAAATTGTTGAAAGAGTTACTGTGGGCTGTAAGAAAAAGGTGTTGAACATACACAAAAAAGACTGTATTATTTTCCAATGGACTCTCATGCTGTACTTGCATTTGGTTAAAAATGTATTCAATATAATAATACATTTCATTAAAAATTCTGTTTAATGAGAAGATCAGTATGGAAGTGTGTTATATGCATGAGGAAAAAACATTTACAGGCTTCCTGTGCAAAGTATTTCTCTGCCTCGCCCCAGAAGAACACACTCTGCCAAATGCATCAAATAGACTCATTCTTTAAAAACGATGTTCTACTTAAAATTGACACAGTACTGTGCCTAATGCAGCACTGAGCCCAGAAAAACATATATATTAAACATTAGTGCTGCACAAACTAAACATTTGAACCGTTTCAGCAAAAAGTTCAGTTAGGTAAGAACCTGAACCTCGGGTGATTCGTCTTGGCTGCACCCACTAAAAGAAACAAAAAAATCAAAAAAATGAGGAGAAAGAAGGAAAAAGGATGGAATCTTTTTTGCTTTCTTTCTCTTTTTTTCCTTTGTTTCTTTCTCTCGACTAACTTTGCCTTAAAAGCAGCTCAAAAGTATTAGATATACAGCTGCTTTAGTAGTATTGGTGAAATTTGGGTTCAGTTAAACTAATTTGGACTGAACCAAACCGTTTGCTTAAATTCGGTGAACTAGCAAATGCGAACTGTACAAAAGTTCGGTCATGACGTACATTTTCTTTTAATATAGTGTAGTAGACATGATAATTAATTAGTATAAAATGTCTATCGATTTGCACTAAACTAGACGCATTATGTGTGTTTTGTGACTTCAGCCTAATGTGAAACTCTGCTGCATAAGGAAAGGGTTAAATCACAGTGTTATATGTTATTGCTTGAGTGTCTTCCCAGTCCTCCCCATCCCCCACACAGAATCTTCTTGAACAAAGAGATATCTACTTTCAGTTTCAGATTCGAGCATATGTTTGTGAGACAAAGACTTGCTTATACATTGGACTTGAGAGAAGGTGGGCAGGAAGGAGGGGGGATTCTATATGATCCGACAAATGAGAATCATAAATGTTACTGATGTAATCTGTTAAACGCCCATAAAGGGCAGGTGTTATCCTTTTCAATAAAAGGCCCTGTCTGGCTGTTTCTAGGCAGAGAGCCATTTTGAGCATGAGACTGATACCTCGTGTTTGACCTGGTCAGTGTGCGCATACTGCTTCTACACAATTAGGAAGCTACAAAATACCCCGAAACCTGCTGGAGAAAACCGTAATCCAGATCAATAGTAGTCTGTGGGTGATGGATGACACAGAGCGTGATCTGTGAGCAATTTATCGCTGGGAGATCATTGCCCGTGGACAGACAGACTAAATGAGAAAATATAGGCTTCTACCTCATTGATTTTTTTTTTTGGCTTCCTCTGGATGGACATTGGGGGAAAATAAGCTGAAGTGGTTGGACATGCATCTTTTGGCCTTACACAATATGTTGTTATTTTCCTTTTGCACATGGAGCTGTTAGAACAAGCAGGGGCGTAACTATAGAGGATGCGGTTGCACCCAGGCCCAGGAGCCTTGGGGGGCCCATAACTACTCTCTTCTCCATATAGGGAGCCCAGTACTATGAATAAAGCATGATAGGTGGGGGCCCTGTTACAGGTTTTGCATTGGGGCCCAGGAACTTCAAGTTACGCCTCTGAGAACAAGTGTGATAGAGCCACCCTTATTGTGGCAAATAGGACACAGCGAGTCTTCCTGTTCTCTGGGTCTCTGGCAATTCTGTCCCTAAAGCTACTCACATACCTTAAATTAGCTGTCAACTCAATTAGTCAACAATAGAGATGAGCAAGTATACTCGCTAAAGGCAATTGCTCGAGCGAGCATTGCCTTTAGTGAGTACCTGCCCGCTCGAGACGGAAGGTTCGGGTGCCGTCAGCGGGCAGGGAACTGTGGGGGAGAGCGGGGCGGAACGGAGAGGAGATCTCTCTCTCCCTCTCCCCCCCCCCCCCCCCCCCGCTCCCTCCTGCTGACCGCTCCTTCGCGCCGGCACCTGAACCTTCCGTCTCGAGCGGTGAGATACTCGCTAAAGGCAATGCTCGCTCGAGCAATTGCCTTTAGCGAGTATACTCGCTCATCTTTAGTCAACACCTATTAACCCTGACTTCCCCACACGAGTTAAGCATGCATGTATTCTCATTGGGCTTATCACCCTTGAGAACAATGTTCCCCATCCTTCTTTAAGTGACAGTGAATATTGGGAAGAGTTGGACATTACTGTACACAACTTGATGGGTTCATTTAACTTTTTTCTAATATGCTTTCTTCATCTTTCATTTTTAGATGATCTCTACTAAATCATAGAAGCAAGCTGATTGGTTACTTTTCAGCAGTGAGACGCCCACCAATAAGCAAGTTATCCTCTATCCTGTGGAACTTGTGATTCTGGTACAACCTCTTTAAAAGAAACTAGGTCTGGAATGTGACTAGTCATCTCGCTCAGATTTCACCTTCTTGTTCTCAGGGTTTTTTTGAGCCCATTCCAGCAGGCTATGATACACATTCCCATCATACATCCCAAGAGCCGATAACAACTGTTCATCTGTGAAATCAAAAGCATCAACCAGTAGAACTGCATCTTTCCTACAAATAGAAAAAGAAAATGTTTTAGAGTTGAGTAAATTTAAGTTTCTCCTAAATTTCAGTCTATTAATATCAATAGGATGCAACTCTAGTCACTGCACTTCAGGTGCCAACCTGCACCAAACCTCATGGTTACCCACCAGAGCTCAGCCAGGAGGCTCAGGTAAGCTGTAGTGACCACGTCCAGCTGTTTCCCTGATAGGTACCCATGTTGTAAGAAGTCACCAGCACTTGTGACTATTCCATGTAAAGCATACAGGTCACAGAGCCGCTTCAGAACGGCTTTAACATCAGGCTGATCGGTGAGTGAATTCAGAGCCGAGATGAAAACCTTCACTGATAAAAAGTGTGAATGAGCCTAAAAGACATATAACCCCATTGACTGGATGCACTCAATGGGAAACCTAATGTATTGTGTTCACCGTGTATACATAACTCACTAATGCTGGGTTTACATTAGCATTTTTAGGTTTCTTAAATCTCATCTACATGGCTTGTAGTGTAAATGCTGCAGATTTTCCATCTGGAAATTCTGCAGCATTTCCATCCTGTGTGAAAATCCCCCTAGGGCAGTCTTGGAGACTGGAAAAAAAAATTAATTTCACATTCTCTGTATACATTGCAAAAACACGTACCGTACATTCATTTCTAAAAGACTTCTAACTGAGGTTAAAGGGAAAGGGTAACTAGGGTTACCTTACAGTTCTTCTTACTCATGATGCCACCGTTCCTCCCTGTGTGGTGAACCTTGAGACGGAAATAAAGTAGTCCATGCACATGGATAACTTTCTGAGGAAAATGGGGACAGTCTGTAATGCCTGTTTACTTAAGTCCAACAAAGTTCCAACAACAACAGTGACAATCCAGAAGAAGAATACTTTACATTTTCAGAAGGTGATGTGACAAGGAGGACTCTTGAGGTAATCCAATCAATCCACAGTCTCAGTTATCTGTGAGATTCTGCTCCAGGCAACACTCTCTCTCTCCTCTCGTACTCTCTATCAGTCATACAGCAAAAGTGGAGTGATTTACCACAGGATACCATACAGAACCTGTATGCCTCCATGCCCTCCTGTATCACATCTTACATCCAAGCTAGAAGCAGTACAATAGGGTACGAGAGCCACCATGGCCGCCTATATCACATCTTGTATCCAAGCTAAAGGCGGCTCAACAGGGTACTAGAGCCTCCATGCCCTCCTGTATCACATCTTGCATCCAAGCTAGAGGCAGCCCCACAGGTTACTAGAGCCTCCATGCCCACCCGTATCACATCTTGCATCCAAACTAGAGACACTACAACATGGTACTGCAGCCTACATGCCTGCCCATATCACATCTTGCATCCAAGCTAGAGATGGCCCAACAGGGTACTAGAGCCTACATGCCCACCCATATCACATCTTGCATCCAAGCTAGAGGTGGTACAACGGGGTGTGATAGACATGATAATTATTTAGTATAAAATGTCTATCAATATCTGTATATAACCCAAATGTATTTTGCTATTGTAATGACTTTTAGCTCAGGAGTTTAAAGGACACACACACAATCTAATCATAGTATTTGCTAGACAATGGATGTCTGATCTAATGTTAGTTAAGTACATAGAAGTTACACAAGTTGCACAACCAGTTTCTAAGAAGTTAAGGGCCATAGCGTCGTGTATATCCTGTGTTCAATACTGTGTGTTTACCTAGGCCCCCTTCCACTCTTCAAACACAAGCTAGTTAAACACATCTTGTCAACTACACAGAATTCCTTAAGGCTGTCTGCATGCTAAAGAATACAAAGTCCATACCTTGGCGGACGTGAGGACGGGAGGGTAGGGAGGCGGGGGATTCTGTATGATCCGACAAATAAGAATATATATATATTAGTGATGTAATCTGTTAAACGCCCATAAAGGGCAGGTGTTATCCTTTTTCAATAAAAAGGCCTGTCTGGACGTCTCTGCCAGGAGAGCCATTTTTAACATGAGATTCATACCTTGTGTTTGACTTGGTCAGTGTGCGCATACTGCTTCCACACAATTAGGAAAGCGACAAAATACCCCAAAGCCTGCTGGAGAAATCATATTCCAGATCAGTGTCGTTCCTGGGTGAGCGAGTGGATCTGTGAGGTTACAGCCTGGAACGTATGGAGATCGGCAGATGGCACGCAGAACTCAGGGGCCCGAAAATCTACAGAACACGGTAAGATTGCTTTATGTAAATCTACCGATGTGATCTGGGTTCTGACTGCTAAATCTGCCTGTATCTGATCCAGACTGGACCTTCACTGAAAGACAGGTCTGTCCACTCGAAAAATCACCTTGTTACCTGTCTAGGGGTATTTTGTATGCTGTTGTGTCTGTTATGTCTGAGACGGTTAAAAATTGTGTATACAAGACCAAGAGATAAATTCTGTGAGGGTTAATGTGTCGGGAGGGCGGACTCGGCTGTTTAAGTCTGAGGGAACACGCCAGTGACACGTGCTCCTAGGTAAAACTAGTGTGAGGTTAGGAAGATTTATGATACGTATACTTAACTTTATGATTGAGCGTGTTATGTTCTCATATGTGGAAAGGTATATACGTATGAAGTATAGTCGTGCTTTGTGACGGCTGATTTCTCCAGAATATTATTGAGGTTTTGGTCATTGAAAATAATCGTCAGTCTCTGTGTATAGCTAAATGTCCTGTCTAGATCGTGTACAAGGAGTGCTCTTGGGGATTACTAGTAGAGGTTGGTTGATATAAAGGTAGATGAGATATATATATACCTTGAGCCGTTGTGGGTATTCTCCAGTAATCCCGTCTGTCTGGTATTATAGAAAGAATGTGCAGTGTTTATTGTTGGGGGGAGGGCTGCTGATAAGAGTGAACTGAAAGCTTTTTCCAATTAACCCTTTCTGTTTACTTTGTCGTTCCCTGTGTTTTGTAGAATTAATGTGCATTATAATTCTGAGTGGGAAAGAGGTTATATGGAAAGGATTTGAAGAAAGCAGATTTTACAAGAGGAACACTATTGTGTCCAGAAACTTCGAATAGGCTAGAATAAGCAGGTAGCATAGAGTTGAGCAAAGTGAGCAAGGACAAAGGTCATAGAGCTTGTTATTTGGTTGCTGATGGGAAAGGATCAGGAAAAGTTGCAGAAAGAAATGCCAGGTTATAGACAGATAAGATAGATTGTAGAAAGTTTTCAGAAGATGAGCAGGAAGCCTAGCAGAAAGAAATGTGTTTTTAGATTGCTAGAAGGAGGTATAATGTAGTTAAGAGATTGAAGAGGGGAAAGCATGTAGGGGGGGTATGTGTATTGCTTATGAACAATGTAATGTCTTTGTGTTGACTACAGCCCCTCCCTGTAATGGCGGCCGTGCTTGCAATGTTTACAATCCAACATAGTGTGACTCTGCAGTAAATGTAGTGAGGCCTGCCCCCACCCTGAAGTTACTTCCCCCCCATGTGCTCACTTTCAGGGTGTGTGATGTTACTTCCGGTCCCTCCCCATCCGGGACAGGACCTGGCCCCGCCCCTTCCTCCTCCAGCGGCCATCTTGCCTCACCTGGAAGTGCTGCTACTCAGCAGCCATTTTGCCTCACCTGGAAGTGCTGCTGCCCCTGGCCCCGCCCGGTCCTCCGGCAGCCATTTTGCCTCACCTGGGAGATCTGTAGCCCCGCCCCTTTCTGCCTCTGGCAGCCATTTTGCTGCACTTGGGAGGCCTATATTCCCAATGCCACTGTATCCAGTGCTAACATCATGATTGTCTGAAGTAAGGTTTTGTTTGACCAGACTTTGTTACACTCCAAGATGTGGCCACTTTGGATGTGTGATAAGTTCAGGGAAACAAACCTTTGTGGAGATGCAGCTTGGGACATAGTAGATGACTAAGCTGGTTTATAGTGCATGGAAGATTGGAGTTGATGCATGGGGGGCAGAGGCCGGGAATACATGACAGGGGACGCTCTCTCATGTTCCCAGGGGCTCTGTTTTCCACTGCCCGCTTCTCCAATGGATGCTCAGACAGATGATGTTATGGAAGGCTCCTACAGATGGAATAATTTCCCTATAGTCACCCAGCAAACTTTTTCATGCAATTTGGTGAAGTAATTTTACTTTTTATGTGAAGAAAGAGGGACTGAATTGCCCAGAGTAGGATGTTAATTCATCCGTATTCTTTAGTTTTTTCTTTAAGTCTTTTGTATATTCTAGTGTCAGTCTACACTGAAGCTATAATTATATTCCGACAGGAGAGTAAAAGCTAAACGCTGGCCATACCCTGAAATACTATTACACTGGGTGACGTAAAATTTTACTTGTGTTGCGCCCCCTTGTGTTAAAAATTGCTAACTGCGACCTGAGAGGGAAAAAAAAAAAAAAATTTTGTAAGGAGATTTTCGCTCAGACTTCGCTGCATACAATGTCACCTTGACCTACAAAGTGCTTGTTTTTGTGCCTCTTGGTTTACTAGTTTGAACGCAATGACTCTTTTTCCATTGAGTATTGCGGTTCAAAAGGGGGGAGGCATAGGTGATCTGGGTCATAGATGATCTAGGTGTTGTAGATCAGCTATTGGGTTTGAAAAAAATAAATAAATAAATGATTTTGTGCTACAAGATTCTGAGCCATGTGAAATAGAACATCAGAACGATTATTTAGTACTAATACAGTAAGAAACTGCAGGTATGCAAACAGTTATAAGAACCTCTGTTGATAATGCATATGTTGAGCTTTTTGCAGATGGTACCAGGGTGAGTACTGATGACTCCACATCGGATATGCAGTGGTCACACAACAAGATGTCCTAGAAGCAGAAGCTCTGCCTCCGCATGTCACAGTACAATAAGCGGAATGGAAGGCCCTCACTGAGGCGTGTAGAGTGGCGAGAGGTAAGACCGGCAATCCTTTACACTGACTCCTGGTATGCATTTGGCATAGCTCATGATTACGGCCCAATATGGAAGGCCAGACAGTTTTTTTACCTTAGCAGGACAACCAATTGAGAATGGTGCAACGGTACAGAGTCGCATGGAGGCCCTACTTCTACCTGACAAAGTTGAGAGTTCGCACCGATTCCTACACTGGAGAGGCGAGAGACGACACCCTCGCTGACAGCGCAGCAAAGGCAGCGGCCCTCAAGCCGTGGAAGAAAGAAGAAAGATACTGACAGCATGAGTCAGTGGTAAAAAAAACTTTGGACATTGACAAAAATTTGGACTTTGATATGCTAAAGACTTTTACAGTTACCAGCCAGCAAGGAAGGAAAGAATAAATGGACTAATATGGGAGCAGCAGAAACAGGACAGCGTGTGGTGAACAGTCAACAGCACTTGCCCACCACAGTTCCTGTATCCCATGATGGCCCAGCTGATGGACGGAAAGACCCACCTAGTAAAGCAGTAATGACGACGACGCTTGAAAGAGGTTGGGCGACTTCTGGGTTCTCTGTAGCTGCTGCATCATTTGTCCGGTTTAGCATGATCTATGCCATGGGTAAGTCAGGGCAGAAGTAAATTTGCCACATCACACTTGCCGGGACCACTCTACCCATTTCAGGGATTGCAAATTGACTACGTTCAGCTCCCACTTGTTGGGAAGTATGACTACGTGCTTGTTGTTGTTGATGTCTTTGCAGGTTGGAGGCCGACCCTGTTACCAAGGTAAACAAGTAGGTAACCGCAAAGAAGCTCATGAACGAGGTAAACTGTGAATATGGGGTACCAGAGGTGATTCAGAGTCAGACAGAGGTATAAACTTCGCAGGTGAATGTAACATGTCATGTCTGCTCTGGGTGTATCCCAGGCCTTTTACATACTCTACCATCTTTAGAGTGGTGGAGAGACGTAGTGGCACGCTAAAAAGTAAGATACTTAAAAATGACGCCACTTTGGAAAGACTGTCCTCCAATAGCCTTATACAGTGTTAGATATGAACCCAGGGGGGATTATACATTGTCTCCCTACGAGATTGTTTGGGCTAGCCCCAAGGCTAGGTCGTTACTATCCTCAGTGGTTACAATTACAATCTGATGTGTTGACTGAGTATGTGATTTCCGTTGTTAAAGAACTAACCAAAGCCTATGCACAGGTGTTCTCTTCCAGACTCAGAGGCAGACACTGGGACACATATCTTGCAGCCTGGGGATTGGGTGTGCATCAAGAAGTTCCCCAGGAAGCACCCTCCTGAGCCCCGATTTGATGGCCCCTACCAGGTGCTTCTGACTACTGCCACAGCTGTGAAACTAGCCGAAAGACTTACATGGATCCACGCTTCATACTGTAAGAAAGCTTCAGATCCGGGAGACCAGTCTTAGTTGTGCCAAAGACGTTACTCTGGTTAGGGCTAGTGAGAGAGGAAGGTAGCAACTGGAATCCTTAGTCGGAAGAATATGGGGGTATGGTTACCTTCTAGTATAACTCGTCCAATGCTTAAGTAGCCGCATATTCCTTCGACTATTGTACTGTGGTCCCGTGTCTAGGCGCAAGATCCCACCGCAGGCCAGATTTAGCTCAGTCCAGCTGGTTATATGACTTATATACCCGGGGAATACAATATGTTTGCGCCACTGATAACGTCTGGGGAGAAGACTGCCGTTATTGGGGATTAGTGGGATGGAACGCAGGAACAGACTAGTCCTATAAACCGCGAAGTGCCTTAAATAAGAAAGATAAGAGCGGGAAATCCCTAATTAGTCGTATAACCCTCCTTGAGAATAATAAGGACAGCAGGTATTGGAAGGCTGAACTTAGTATGTTGCTTGGTTTTAATGCGGTTTTTACATTAACCATGGGAGATCCAAGCCCGGGGGACGGGGAGACTTATAGTCTGGGGACATACCGGTACGGGAGGATAGATCCCTTAGGGAAGTTTAAAATAAGGGATATGGTAGATGCAGCCGAATGGAAGCCTTCACTTAGTCCCGTGCCCATAATTAACCCCCTCCGCCGTAAGATAAAGACCTTGACGAACATGATGATCATAGCCGACCCTACCTTTTGAGGACACCTTGACAGTAGCGACTGGCTACTCTGACCAGAATCTCTGGTTGGAGTTGATGAGGTACAATGCTAACAGGAGCAACAAGTCTAACTGTTGCGTGTGCGGTAGTGCCCGACTACACTCGGGGATGGTCCCCCTAAATCTCCCTGTAGATGCTGAAGAGTGGTTTATTAGTCTCTTCACGAACATTTCCGCTAATTTCACTGTCCGTGAGAAATGAAAGAAGGAATACTCTATAACTACTTAAGTGTTTGCACCGGAGAGAGTATTACTGACTACCCTGGAAACTACACCTGCCAGGCAAATAGGCAGGGTGGAGGGAGATTTTTGGGGAACTCACCAACGGGTATTGCTCCTCCTACAGTATGATAGGAGGGGAATAGATGCAGAATCAGGTCCAGTCCTTAGGAGACGTTTACTGGCTTTGTGGAGACATGAGGTAGAGGACCCGCCTGGAGGGTAATTGGACAGGGGAGTGTGCCTTAGTAAAGCCCTTATGCTCCTCCACATCCTGTCAGACACCAACGTTTCCCTTGTTTGAAAAAGATGAAGAGCCAGTTCCGATAATGCCAACCACATGCGCTACCAAAGAAAAAGGAGAAATGTACTAGTACTGTGCCTGCCCCGATCTCCTAAGATGGATTGTCAGTGGAATTCCCATTTGCCTAGGGATAGTGCAGAAGACCTTAGGTTCCGGCGAGGGCACACCCTGTGGGGTGTTAACTTGTACAGATAGAGGGTATGGATGCCCGGAAATGAGCCCAGGGAATCCATGGCCTCCCTCTGAGGTGAGGTAGGGATCCCCCCCTCCTAGGAGTAGGGACTTACGGGCAGTGGGAAAACCCTGACGCAAGGGTGAGGCGACTTGGACGTGTTCACCATTAGGACTATCTCCAGGAGGGACATTGGTGTGGGTGAAGATTAGGGAGTCCCACACCGTGCGTGCCTGTGCACACTACTTTATGCTAGAGCGAGAAGAGAGACCCCTGGTGGTAGTTTTGATCTACACGTATAAATTGACGTCATAGGATAGCCAAGGGGGGTACCTGACAAGTTTTAAAAATTAGAGACCAAGTTAAAACTAGATTCGAGTCCATTTTCCTGATCATTATGGTAAATAAACGTTGACTGGATTAATTATGTTTATTATAATTAGCAGTGGTTTATAAATTATACTAGAGACGCCTTATAGGGACTAGTCGACCAATAGGACCTACCTCGACTATGACTTTTTAAAAAAATAGAATGGCCTTAGAGACGACTTTAGCTAAAAAGGGGAGTGTCTGAAAGATGATAGGGGAGACTTGTCATACCTACATCCTAGACGACACGTGACCCGCGGGTAAAGACGCAGTTGCTATTAAGAAGCTGACCACACTAACTAAAAAGAGCTAACTTTTGGGACCAGCACTCGCCATGGATGAGCGGGTGGTAAAGGATCCTG
Organism: Eleutherodactylus coqui; assembly: GCF_035609145.1. Classification (NCBI taxonomy): domain Eukaryota; kingdom Metazoa; phylum Chordata; class Amphibia; order Anura; family Eleutherodactylidae; genus Eleutherodactylus; species Eleutherodactylus coqui. The sequence continues at coordinate 175,608,370 of NC_089839.1, forward strand.
GCACAGACGGGCGTCGCTGTTGTATGTGAACTGATGGTTACCTTTTCTGTTCTAGTCTGCTGTGTTATCCCCTGTGTCAGAGAGACCTGTGAAACTGATGCTGGAAAAGCCGCTCCCACCATGAGTTTGCTGGATGCATCCCCAGAAGGAGTGGACAAGTCCTACACCCCCTTGAAGACCCTAAAACGAACCTTCAACGCGCTCCAGTTATAGGCTCATGCGCAGAAGACTGTGAAAATTAGATAAAGAATTAGAGGATAGACATTTTAAGGGGGGATTGTGATAGACATGATAATTATTTAGTATAAAATGTCTATCAATATCTGTATATAACCCAAATGTATTTTGCTATTGTAATGACTTTTAGCTCAGGAGTTTAAAGGACACACACACAATCTAATCATAGTATTTGCTAGACAATGGATGTCTGATCTAATGTTAGTTAAGTACATAGAAGTTACACAAGTTGCACAACCAGTTTCTAAGAAGTTAAGGGCCATAGCGTCGTGTATATCCTGTGTTCAATACTGTGTGTTTACCTAGGCCCCCTTCCACTCTTCAAACACAAGCTAGTTAAACACATCTTGTCAACTACACAGAATTCCTTAAGGCTGTCTGCATGCTAAAGAATACAAAGTCCATACCTTGGCGGACGTGAGGACGGGAGGGTAGGGAGGCGGGGGATTCTGTATGATCCGACAAATAAGAATATATATATATTAGTGATGTAATCTGTTAAACGCCCATAAAGGGCAGGTGTTATCCTTTTTCAATAAAAAGGCCTGTCTGGACGTCTCTGCCAGGAGAGCCATTTTTAACATGAGATTCATACCTTGTGTTTGACTTGGTCAGTGTGCGCATACTGCTTCCACACAATTAGGAAAGCGACAAAATACCCCAAAGCCTGCTGGAGAAATCATATTCCAGATCAGGGGTACTAGAGCCTCCCTTCAAATGTTCGGATTCCATAATAAGTTATCCCTTTGCTCTGATATTGTAATCACTTACTTATATCGATATTACAATCACACAGAGAAAGTTACATTCGATTCTGACAACTCCTTCTAGGTGTGTGTTTTTTTACAATGAGTGTATGTTAATCAGAGCTGGCACTCGATTAACCATTGAATGACATAATTGAATGGCTGTGATTGGTTCATTGAGCGCCGCTTCTGATTGGCTGACATGGCGCTCGATGAACCAATCAGAGCAATCGCTTGCTGAAGGCGGGGTATTCCATCCCCGCTACCAGAAAGAGAATACTTTGTAGGCGTTCAGGAGTACACGGAAGCCTGCAGTAGAACCACAGCCCAGCACGAAGGATCCAAACACAGTTTTTCAATGTAGTTTTGCTAGGGCTTATTTTTGGGGGAGGGCTTATATTTTTACTATCGGGGAAACACAGTATGAAGCTCAGCCAAGAGACTAAACTTCATAGGCCACCGTAGCTGGCAGACCCAGAGGCTGTATTCAACCAACCCATCAGGACCTCACGATCACATCAGGGTGGTCTGATGAGTGACAGAGGGAACCTTTTAAATGCCGCAATCACACTGACCATGACGTGTGAGGGGGTTAAACACCTGAAATCGGAGGTTTCTTCGATACTCGGTGTTACAAGTACCAGGCTGTTATCCAAGCACCCGCTCCCCCTGGCACAAGAGCCCAGCCAAGCTTCTGATGCAGCTGCCATCAAAAGATGTAAGGGCGGTTATTAAGGGGTTACAGCGACAATTCTGCTAAATTAGGCAAAAGAATAGGGCACATGCTTTTACAGAAAGAAATTGCATGCACAGCAATTCCTTAATTACCTAGTGATAAAATCTATTTCCCGCTGTCCTCTTATGTGAAGGAGCTCCAGTCAGAAGTACTGCAATGCATTACCATAGCGATCAGAGTTTTTGCAGCGTCCGAGGAGCGCGTCTTGGCCTAGGAGACAGCGGGGTTTAGGTTAGGGCCTCGTCACGGTGGCACTACCATCTCCCACCTGGAGGGTAACCCGCTTGCATTGACCCCCCAAAAATATCAACAATACAACAATTAAATTAAACCGTACCCCCTTACACAGTCACTTATGCCCCATTTACATGGGACGATTATCATGCAAATTTCATTTAATCAAATTGTATCTAAATGCAAACCATCATTTACTATTCGTTTGTTTCTCACTTTCAGCCAGCATAAAAATCCTCGCTGTTTCGTTCACTTATCGCCGCGTCTAAACGCTCCCCGCTCAATGTGTCACATAGAATGGGAAGCACTGAGCAAGGAGTTACCAACAAGTGAGCGATTCTCAATGATGATCTACCTGTCTAAACGTTCTGCAGGAGTGCGAACAACTAGCGGTGACGTCACCCGCTCCTGCAGAACATGTAGCTGACAGTTGTCCAATGCTAATGGGTCTTTAGAAACACGGATGTAGTTTGGGTAAGAGCATAAGTAGTGTGCAGCAGCTATATGTTTCTATAGGGCGCTCTTGTACAAAGACAACTAAACCAATTGAGATACAAGAGGTCTTGTAAAAAGCGTTCAGGGTGTCCAAAGCAAGTGCAGTGAGCTACCTAGAAGTGAGGGGGACACAGTTGTCACTTATCACGTTAGTTCTACCATTTCCTTCCCTGTAAGGGTAGCATGGGACCTGTCCAAGTTACTACTAGGGGGAGGTCACGGGAAACCGCGGTTTTAACCTACAGTTTGTTGCCACAGGTGACGCCACCGTTCCTTCCTCTGCGGTGAATCCGGATGATGGAATAATAGTCCACACACACAGGGGGTCGTTTGAAACAAAGCCAAGAAAGGATGGCAGTGTTACTTTACCTGTAAATCCAAACAGAACAGTTCAGCAGGTAGATAGGTCAAAACAAGTCACTGGTGCAGATGCAGTTTATGGTGCAACAGGGAGGAAATCACAGGATGAATATCGGGCCCACAGTCTCAGTTATGTGTATGACTCCGCTCCTGGCCAAAACACTGACTGACTTGCACATCATCTTTGCAATCACATATATGAAGCATGGTCACCTGACTTCCAAACTCACAACATAAAATGATACATTTGCAGACAGAGACAGCTCATTTGCAGACACTAACCTTTTCATTCCTGCAAACTGTAATACACATTCTGCTGATTCATTTCCCATTCCAAGACAATGTACAAGACAATACAGACAATATACAGCAGACATTTTATAGGGGTCCTATTAATTCTTTGCCACTACACAATCAGATCTCGCAACTTATTTCCATAGTACCAGATACAAAATCAGAACTTTGGTCATCACAGCCTGCATAGTCACTTCTCTTTATCTAAGCTCTTTTGATACATGAAGTCTGTTATAAAATTCTATATCATTCCAAATACTGACATTGACAGCTCTAAAATGGTTGTCATTTTGCTCATATTAATAGCTTAGTTAATTATAGCTTAGTTAAACACAAATCATCCTTCCCATGCACAACGGAGGAACGGTACATGGTAAATGGTATTTAGGGACCAAACCCCCTGAAGAAATGCAAACCCCAGAACAGACCCCTATATGACTTCCCAGCCCAGATTCTCTCAGTAATGGCGGCATCACACGAACGTTTGTGCTGCGTAATTGTACATGAACGAGGTTTGAGTAGGATCATAATCAGCGTGTTGCTTGCGCTTCTGCACATATTACTGTAATTTTTGTGCACACAAGGCCCATTCACACACACTCTTGAATTTAATGGCTGTTTAAGCCTTATGAGGTTCAGCTAGGATGAGGTTCTGGGGTCGGTGTGAGGGTTCTTTCTCCTCAAGACATTGCATTGTGTATTTGTGCTACAAAGTTCCAGTTTTGTCTTCTCTTTCCATAGAACATTTTCCCAGAACCATTGTGGAGCATCCAGGTGTCTCAGGAAAGCTAGATGAGTAACAATGTTTTTTTGGATAACAGTGGCTTCCCTCATGGTGTCCTTCCATGAATACCATTTGTGTTCACTTGGTTTTCTATTAGTGGACACATGGACAGAGTTTATTTAGCATTTTCTGGAATCTTCTGTAGGCCTTTTGCTGTTACTCTTGGCTTCTTTGTCACCACTTTTAGGATTACCCATTGTGCTCTTGGAGAAATCTTAACAGGACACCCACCCCTAACATTATATTCACACTGCAGATATTTGCAGCGGATTTGACATCGAATTTACATCAAATCTGCAACAAATCCAAAATGCTCCATTGCTGTCATTGAAGTCACATTTTTTTATGCTGGCTGATATGAATTTTCTTCATTTGTAGATAATTTCTCTAACCATGGATTGATGTACACCAAGATACTTCGCAATTTCTGTAGCTTTTTCCAACCTTATGTGTCTCTGTATTATGCATTGTGAGGTCTTCTGAAAGTTGTTTGCATGAACCAGTCTTTCTTGAAAAGACTTTGTGTGCTTTTAATTAATGGGCAAGGCACCTGTTTAACCCACGCTTCCATCTCATTTCCTTAAAGGGGTTTTCTCATAAAAAAATAAATAAATCCTATACTCACCTATTCCTCCACAGGCGGTCTTCTTACAGCATCTTCTCCTTGCTCATCTTCTGCAGTCACCAGGGTCACGTCTCCTCCTGCCGTGCCGGTTTGTTATGAAGCCGGCATTGCTCACATTCTTCAGTGAAGGTCACATGACCATGACATAGCCTTCACTGACTAGGAAGGAAGCCCAATCTATTGCCGAGATTACATGCATGAGTAGTCTTTGCAGAAGCTCGGCATTTCCCCTGCTGGCCTGTGAACTGTGACGTAGTGTACATTGGCTGTCAGGAAGGAGACTGCCTGTGAATGTACGCTTTGACACAGGAAGTAGAGGAATCAGCCAGCTGGAGGGGAGGTGACTCCCCTGTACTGCAGGAGACAGGAGAAGATCAGGGAGGTGAAGATCTGGTAAGTATACTGACAGGGAACGAATAGGTAAGTACTGAATTTTTTCTTTTTAATGACAGAACCCCTTTAATTGAAACTCTTTTTGCCAATTAGCTCTTGCAGAAGTCACAGAGGCTCGCTTAAGGGCCATTTACACGGAAAGATAATTTTTCAAACGTTTGAAATTTTTAGCGATCTTTATGCATAGAGTGTTAATGGACACTAATGTCCATTAACACTTTATAATCTTGATTTGCAGGTAAAGGGGCCTCCAGGAGCTGTTTGCAAAGCCCAGCATGTGATTACTCACACACCCAGCTGTGCACACAGCTGTACTGCTCTCATCAGGGCTGCCAGTAGAATACAATGTAATCTCTGGCTCCTGTGGAGAACACAGCATGCAGTCTGTTGAGAGATTCTTTTTCTCTCTCACCTTATAATCATTGTTTAGACAAAAAGTGCATGATGGCAGTATTTACATGTAGCGATTATCACTCATTTTCAGTTGTTTGAACAAATTTTGAGCGATAATATTGCATGTAAATGGGTGTTTTCTTTTTCTCTCAGCACGGTGAATATTTAGTTAAAGGGGTTCTGTCACTAGAAAAAAAAACAATGCTTACCTATTCCTCCCCAGGCAGCCTACTTACCACATCTTCTCCTCACTGATCTTTTCTTGGCTCTTGCAGTTTCCCATCGATCCACAGTCAGTGGGGAAGCTGGAAAGGTGCACGCTTGTTGTCCAGACTCCGACTCCAAAGAATTAACCAGTAATCATCAAGACAAGTAGAGAGCATGCAGTACTCAGGAAACTTCTTGGTAGAAAATCATATGTGCAGATGTATTTTTATTCGGTCCACTAAGCCACGTTTTGACCAACTTGAATGGTCTTTATCAAGCTTGAGTGCTGCCTTCTCTCTACTAGTCTAACCGATTCTTCGCTGTCTTGTCGCGCAAGTTTCTATACTTTTGCAGAGAAACAGAGAGCATGCACAGTCTCTGCAATAGCTCGGCATTCCCTGCTAGGCAGTTAACGTTACGTCACTACTGAAGTAGCGAACATTGCCCAGCAGGAAGAAGAATGCTGGCAAAGGACACATCATAACAAGATGAAGAGGATCTGGACGGTTTGCAGTGAGGTGACCCAGGGACTGTAGAAGATGCTGTAAGAAGATGGCCTGCGGAGGAATAGACAAGTTTTTTTTTCTTTTTTAATAACAAGACCCATATAATGTGCTTCACCCTGTGCCAGCACTGTATTGATGCCTCCACCCTGTACCAGTCATTGTTCTGGTTGCCATCCACTGTAGGTTACAATATAAACTCCTTGCTCTCATCCATAAAACTCTCCACAGCGCTGCACCACCCTATATCTTCTCCATATCTATCACCCTACCCTGCTTTGCAACTTGCTAATGATTGTACTCCAAGGGTGCCTTTACATGGGCCAACTGTCATTCTAGTAGCAGCTGGAAACAGTCACTTGTGTATGGATTTAGCATAAGAATAACTATTGTTTTTGCGCTTTTACACAGAACAAATGTTCTTGATTTGTTCATTTTGCGGGTGCTGAAGCGCGTCTCTCTGCAAAATTATTGGCTCGTTGTTGGAAGACGAATGATTAACCGCTTATACCAGATGATAAGCAACCAATCAGGGACTATTTTTAGGTGAGCTGAAACCAAGTGACCAGTGAACAAATTCTATCTCATCATCCTGCTGGTGGCCTTATTTATACGGCGCAATGATTGCTTACATTTTCTGTTTTGAGATATTATTTGAAAGACAGTTGTCCTTTGTAAAGACGCCCTAAACTCATCAGACAGAGAACAGAAGAATTGGAAGAAACACAAACTAAGGATTTGTTTTAAGTAGAGGAACTCTTTTTTAATTTTTCAATTTTTTTAATTATTAATATATCAATGGTAAAAGGGGGAAAGGGTAGGAAGAAAGGGTAAAGGGTAAAGAAAGGGTAAAGGGAAGTTAGGAAGTAGAACGAAATGTTCCGCTGTTTTCATCTTTTTCAAGATGACTATGTTTTCCTCTTGGGATCATCAGGCCAGTTTCAGGTGTAGACTGGACCCTAGAAGAACAATGAAACATAAGAATACCTGAGTAGATGCAAGTAACAAAGCCATCTGTTATATCATCACGATAACATTATAATAAGCCACCCTTATAAAAGAAATACCCGTGTGAAGGTACTCTCAGAGGGAGAAAATCGTGCGAGTTTTGTGCATTGTAAAACGCACAAAATATCCTCGAAAATACAGCCCGTTATTTCTGATGGGTATATTTACATTGGAGACTTTTCTCTGGCAGCGATGCTGTAAGACGGAAAAATCACAGCATGTTCTATTCTCATGCAGATGTGCGTCTCCTGCTCGGCACACAGACAACGGGGAGTCCGTGTGTTGTGCGATGCGACTTCTGTCCGAGAATGTTGGGTGGAACACGCTCTCGCCCATGTGAATTCAGAGCTCTTCACAATAAATCATGTGGCACATAAGTAGATTTGGTTTTGCTAAAAGATTTTTAAAGTTTTATCAGTCTTCATCCAACTGAAAACAGCAAACTACAAGTTCAAGTTTGTACAAGTATATTAAACTCCTGCTCCCTCTCCACCCCTCTCTGGCTGTCAGCAAGGTAGAAGGCAGGAGGGGGCGGGCGCTAGTGTGCTAATTTCCTGCCCCCTCCCCTTGCTGGAAGCCGGCAAGGGGAGGAGAGGGGGAGAGAAGAGGGAGGGAGTTTAGCAGAGCCTCTGATAAAGTCCCTCCCACCTCCCTTTTTTCGGCAGCTCCCATAGAAGTCTGAGGGACTGGCTGCCTTATTCCGGCTGGAAGATAGTTCCAGAACTGTCGTTTTTGACCGGTGTAAAAATAGCCGGCCAGAATGCACACTATATGCTCAATTTTTTGTGGCCGGCCTTTTTTACAGACAGGAGAATCATCCATCTGAACTGATGCATTGGGATTCAGTGCATCAGATGGTCGCATATATCGGCCAGTCGGGAAAACTTGGCAGAAATACGCTGCCGTGGAGAAAAGAGAAAGGGAGAGATTTGAGCGATGACGATATCTGTATAGCTGCAAAATATGATAAAGATATAAAAACAACAGGAACAAATGATTACCTTTATTTAGATGGAACGCTTGTCATTCAGCCATTTGTCTTTGAGGAGTGTCTTCAGAGTAGGTCTTTTTCGCGGGTCTGGCTGCAGGAGTTTCCTTATAAAGTTTACAGCTCCTGATTTAAAATTACATTTACAAAATAAATCTGAGTATATATTCTTGTTCTAGACTATAGATGAGCGAGCATTGCCTTTAGCGAGTATCTCCCCCGCTCGAGACGGAAGGTTCGGGTGGCGGCAGCGGGCACGGAGCTGCGGGGGAGAGCGGGGTGGAAAGGAGGGGAGATTTCTCTCTCCCTCTCTCCCCCCTGCTTCCTCCTGCTGACAGCCGCCACTCACCGCTCCCCCACGCCGGCACTCGAACCTTCTGTCTCGAGCTGGGGAGATACTCGCTAAAAGCAATGCTCACTCGAACAATTGCCTTTAGCGAGTATACTCACTCATCTCTATTCTAGACACTACAGAGACAAATTCTGAAGGCAATGCTTTATGTCCCATGTTTGATGGTAACAGCCCCCTGTCATACACTGAATGTTACCTTTAGACAGTTCTGTTGGGAATACTATTTGCCTGTCTTTCAGTTGGTTGACAAAGTTATTTCCGATGTTTAGCTCTGAATTATAAGGGAACTGGCCAGTCAGCATTGCGTAGACGGTGACTCCACTGAAATAGAGAATACAAATCAAAGAGGTAAGTTAGAAATTATCCATATTGTTGTACTTGTACAATTGGGCTAAATGGAAGCTTTTAATAGAATCCATCATCAGTTTTCTGCTGCCGAAGGACGGTACTGGCTTCTTCTTGCCCGGATCATCTACTCTGCCAGGTCTCTCCCTGTTTGTGCATAGAAAGAGACATGTCCGTCTCTGCGGGGCCTGAGGAGTCCTTATAAAACCAGCTAAGTCTACTTACATTGACCAGACGTCAACTTTCGCATCGTACGGTTTGCCCATAAGTAGTTCTGGGGCCGCATAAGCTCTTGTCCCGCACTGGGTTCTAAGAGGCTGGGGGCATAAGCCATAATAGCTGATGGTGTTGCTTAGGCCAAAATCTGTAAATTATAAATAAATATTCATAAGAAGTGATTCCTAATTCTATATAGATTCACATCCTACACAAATCTAGAAGGAATTGTATCTAATTTATCTACAATTCTGCTCTTTCTATGCCTAGGAGTCTTCACTGAAGCATTCATGGAAGGCGCTGTGCGGGGCATCAGCAGGAAAGTTACTTACCCACAAGTTTGATTTGATTATCCTCATCCAGCAAGATATTTTCCAATTTGATGTCTCTATGAATAACAAAGGAAATCGTAAATCAGTTCAGTAGTAATAAATTACAAGCTAAGTACAAGGTAATGGAAATGATCTTTAGGGCGGCTGCACATGAGTGTTTGCAAAAACTGCTCGCTGCAGCGCATGAACGAGGTGTGTCTGCGCAGAGTGCTGAACTTTTTGGGCATGCAGGGCCATTTCACACACGACACACCCTTTCCATGGATTAAAAGGCTAATTAGCCCAATGAGGTCCAGATGTGTTCTTTTCCTTTTACGCGGTGTTTCACACTTCCCCTTTCGTATTTGCACACCTGACGTAGGCCGCTATTGGATCTTTGTTGTGCAGAATACAGGAAAATAGAGCAGGTCCTACTTTTTAACGGGCGTGCAAAACGCAAACCTATTGATATCAATTGGTTCTATTCTATGCTTTTTGCTGTGCAAATACGGTCGTGTGGAGAAGCCCCTACTTTATTATATGTATGGCATTTTCAATTCGCCATGAAGTAACTGCATTGCATTATGTATCCGGCTCTAGTCCTGAATTTTACAACCCAGAGCCGCAGTCACAGTTTTGCTGGTTTATGTTGGAAACCGACAAGAATCTTGCTGGCGGACTCCTCCATAACAGCTTAGCTGAGTCCCTATATAACGCAGTGAGGCGGTTATGCTTCATAGACCAGATCATTGCAATAACGCCACTTTCAAAAATGTCAATCACTGGAGGAAGCTTTGAAAGAACATTGCCTTAGTAAAAAAGGACAGGAGATTTCAGCTCTGAAGCCTCCAGAAATGTAAAGCTAGAATCGTAGAATTCAGTATCAGAGCACAATAAGTAATACAATGTATATAGAATGTGAATGTATGTAATATACAGTGCATAAAGATGTTTTACCTGTGCACAATCCCCTTTTTGTGGAGATGCTCTACGGCGGTGACAATTTGCCTGATGTAACTTTTGGCTTCCCGTTCTTCAATTTTATTTTTTTCAGATAACTTATCAAGGAGGTCACCGCCCTCGCAGAGCTCCATTACCAGATAATATGAACTGCCGGTCTCATAAGCTTCATATAAAGGCACGATGTTTGGGTGCTGAATCATTTTCTGGATCTTGATCTCCCGCTGCAGGTTCTTTATGGCAGTCGGGGTCTTCAGGGATTTGGCCTTATTAATGATTTTTACTGCGACCTATATTACAGACAGGATACATGATGTGCAGTTAGCAAGCGGAAATGAACCCAAACGTTATATATTAACTATACTAGGATATAGCAGAGGTGAATTCATCATTATAGCCATTCAGTTCTTCACCTTGATCACTCAGATAACTGAGGGTTTACATGCCGTCCTATGAACCTCAGAGATACCATCTAGCAATATGATGGCACATGTTGGCACACTGGCGCATGATTAACAGCTCTTCTGCATTAAAACAATTCAGCTCTGCTATACCCGTGTGGGTATTGGTCTGCGTCGTTCATTATAATGTAATGTAGGTGATGAATGATGCTACAATAGTCTTCTTATAATAGATAGAAATAAAAACTGTACCTTGTGGCCGGTTGGATAGTGCAGGCCTTCAACTACTTTCCCGAAGGAACCTTGGTTTATGGTTTTTCCGATATAATATTCCCCCACTCGCAGCCTATGGGGGTAGTGTGGCAGACTGGGCTGCCCACCTCTTGTGCCGTCCTTGACAGGCATGTTTCTGCTAAAGAAGAAAAGATTTCTTTGCATGTTAGTCCCAAAAAACATAGAGTTTTAATGAGGCAATAATGCCTGTCCTGAGTTATAAGCCTATACATATGTCCATATAACCATATTATTCAGTGCCTAATTAACTATAGCATACAGGCTGGTGCACAAATAACACCTATACATTGACCAAACATTACACTTCTAATGTTTATCCGGAGGAAGGCAAAAAAATCAGGTAAAAGCCAATTTTCCCCATTAAAGGGGAAAAAAATCACTTGCTGAGCCCAGCCTGGCAATCGGAATAATCCCCGGATCATGACCCTTCTGGAGTAATTAGTGGCTATAACACCTAATATTGTATTGCTCAAAAAAGGCGTCTTGGACCCTCTTGTACTTTTCAGTGATTTCACCATCACCCAGACAGCTGTTTCATGGTTTTTGCCCCTCATTAGTGTACAGTAGGTCAAAAACCCAGAAGCAGCTGTCTGTGTATGGTATTCTGGCTTAGTTAACAATTCCTAGTCATTATTATAAGGCTTGTCTAAAAAGTCTACATTGACTTGCAGGAATGGTGCCTTCCAATAGGGGGCGATGCAGAGGTATTGTTCCATCTCCCATATTTGCAAAATTCCCAGAGGAGCACACGTGGCCTTATAAGTTTTTTCACTAAAATATACCCTTCCTGACCCATGTATTATGGCCGAAAACAGAGCTGAAATCTGGTCCCGGCCAAATGTTGATGTTGCAGCAAATGAGACCATTACTTGCCCACTCAGGAACTGATATCAATTACAAGACAGAAAAAATGTGAATTTTTCCCAGCAAACAGTGCAGATTGTATACATGATGATGGTGGTCTTACCTCAGTATGCAGGTCAGGCACTTTCTCTCTTCCAAAATGGAGGAGGACAATCCGTCCCCTCGCCCCCAAAGGGGGAGCGGAGGTAAAGAAAGCTCTGGAAAGTAAAGAAAGTGGATCATTTACTGAACACAGGCCCCTGGGCACATCTAGTAGCCCCCAGTATCAGCCCTAGGAGCCAAAGTGCTCCTTATCCCCTTCACGCCCCAGGATGGACATTTATGTCCTCTGGGTGTTGGGTCAATATGACGCACGATCGGAAGCCGAGGTCGCTCCATAATATGGATTTTGTGCATATGTGCTGCAAACTTGCAGGTTTCCTGCATATGTCTGGCGCATTTATGCTCTTGCACTGTGCAGAAAATAGGACATGTCACATATTTGTTTGTGCTACCAACATGCCCGTACAAAATACGCATATGGGGACAAACCCGTTGTAATCACTGGGTTCTATTCACTGCGTGTCATGTGCGCGCATTATACATAATGCAAATATGACCATGTGAACCCGGCCTAAGTGTCAAGTTGAACTTTGCTACATCTGTACACATCCAGTCACTGAGCTACCTAATAATATGAGGTGAATTATATACGGCAATCTGCTATCATATTACAACCACTGACAGAGGAATTAAATAACATCAACTATCTCATTACACGGACACCATAGTGTTACCTTATAGGAGGGGATACAATTATAACATTGACTTGTACATTCCCACCCCCTAAATAATGCATTTGCCAGCACCCCATATTTTGGACTATTGGCAATTACTCCAGCTTTTGCTTGAGGTCCTTAATAATAAAAGTTCTTACCTGATGAGCTTTTCTCTCAATAAAGGTTTTCACCAGATGAGTTTTTCTCTCGATAAAAGTTATCAATCCTATGTAGGAAATGTGAAAAGTGCGAGCACAGTGTCACCAAGATGCCACTGCGTCCCACCGTCCACAATGTCTGGCCAGCCAAGCGGCTGCTAGAATGTTAACCGCTGTCTGGATTGTGACATCATCATGGTAGTGATGCCATACAGATCGTGGCATACTGCGTATACAGCACTGATACATGTACTGCTTAGGCTGCCTTTACCATCATGGCCTTCATTTATAGTGACTGTAAGACACCATTGTTTTATAATGGCAGCCCTTCAGGTTTCTGCAATGTTTCCATTGTTTGGTGGCATAATATTGCTGCGTGCGGCGCTATTCATTGCAGTCAAATATTAAAATCCGCAGACAAAATCCCCAATACCCTGAAATGTGTGTTGTTTTATTTCTGTACAATATCTGAGTGCGGCTCTAACACCCCATTCACATGTATTATAGTGTAAGTTGTTCCAGCGTATCAGTGCAGAACCCATGAGACGCCCACCATGGCTGTCTGGTAACTTAACCCCTTAGTCACGGGCCCATTTTATGTCCCAAGGACGATCTGATATGTCAGTTTTTTTCGTTGTGACATTCCTAGAGCCATTACTAGGGCTCATTTTTTGCGGGATAAGTTGTATTTTTTATTACATTATATTGGGGTAGATATAATATGTTGGGGGGTGAGTTTGAGAGAAAAAAATCACTATTGTTTCTTTAATTTCCTTTTCTCGGCGTTCAGCATGCAGAATAAATAATGGGATGACATTATTCTTTGGGTCAGCATGCTTCTGGTGATACGAAGTTTATACAGTTTTTTTTATAATTTGCTATTTTTGTAAACTGAAAACACTTTTCTTTATGAATGATTAGTTTTTACATTCGAGGAGCTCTATGAGGCTTGTTTCCTTGCGGGATGAGCTCTAGTCCTCATTTGTTCTATTTTTAGGAGCATTTTTTGTCTTACGGTGTTCACCATGCAGTATCAACAATATGTAAAATTAATTCTGCTGGTCAGTACGATTCCATCAATACCAAACTTACATAGTTTTTAAAAATATTTTGCTGCTTTCTCACCGTGTTTTGAAAATGTTTTTTTTTGTATAATCGCATTCATAGACCCCCCACATTTATTTTTCTTTGGTCAGCTGTGCAGTTTGAGGCTTTTAATTTTTTCTAAGACAAATTCTAATTTTTGTCCGTACCATTTGGTGACTCATATGGCTTTTTGATCACTTTCTATTTAATTTATTCTGAGGCGAGATTTACAAAATTAGCTATTTTTGCCATGTTTTTTGTGCGGGCAAAATAATGTACTAACTTTTCTTTGTGTGTTATTACAAACGCGGCATCACAAGATTTGTAATGATATATATTTATAAATATATATTATTTTTGTACATAATGAAGTGGGAAAGATGAAGTTTTAACATTTTTATTTTCCTTTTCTCTTTAATATTTTTTACTTTTTAATCTTTGTTCCATAATCGGACTTCAATATCTCTACATTTGATGTTAAAATACATTAAAGAGGTTTTCTGAGATTCATTTTTTTGCACATACGTACTTATACAAGTTTAAAAATAAGCAACTCAGCAATATATTTTGATTATTGGTTTGTCTTTCGCTGCTGAATGCAGACGGCTGGGTCAGATCCTGCTGCGAGAACTCCCACAGCGGGATGCGACCCGTGCTCCTGCAGTGACCCGTGGCTCACCTCCTCCTGCCGTCTTGTCTCTGCTCTACTATGTGCGGCTGGCGCATAGCGCACATAACAGAGCAGAGCCAGCGCGTCACCAGTGATGTTTCTGTGCAGGCCTCTGCGAGGCTCACACAGAAATAGGGCACGCCGCAATTTGTTTACCACGCGAGTTTCCACAAGGTCAGATTGCGGCTGCCCGCATAGGATTGCAGGATTGCGTGCATGTATGCAATACTATGCCAGAGTGCACGGGCGAAAGTTCTGCGGGAAATATCGCTGCGGAATTTCCGCCCGTCTGCATTCATCCTTAGTTAAAATACTGTGTTTACATGCAAACAATATTTCCAAGATCCAGCAGCTTGTGCCATGTGCTGAAGTGCCTGCTTTGTGAAGGTGCATTTAGACACAAAGATGATCGCTCAAAAGATGGCTTTTGATCGATCATTTTGCATAATCTACTAATTGGTACTACTAATGCCTATGAGTACCAATTAGTAGCGTGTGAGCCACTGGGAGTTGAATTTCTTTAGGGGACCGCACACTGTTCTTTGAATAAATTCTCTTTGTTCTGCAGGGCTGACAGTTGAGAACAGTTGAGACAATGTAATCAGCTGTTATCAGCACTCACCAGCAGAGCACAGCGTGCGGTCCGTTTTATCAGCTGTTCTGCTGAACTACGGATTTCAAGCCAAACTGAAATCCATCGTCCAACAGAAAACTGAAAGATGGGCACATTTACATGCAACAATTAGAGCTCAAAAGTTGTCTTTTGAGCAAATTTTCAGCAATAATCGTGTCTAAATGGGGCTTAAAACCCTGGACTACGCAGCCACTTCAAAAAGAAAGTGGGCCCTAAATAGAAAAACACTCAACTCTAATTTATATAATCTTTATTAGTGGCCAGGACACAAAGATTTTATGGAAAAAAATCAAGATGAAAAAAGTCTATTTTACATTATCAAGTTGTTTATTAGTGGAAAAAATTAAAGGAGATGTCCCGAGGCAGCAAGTGGGGTTATACACTTCTGTATGGCCATAATAATGCACTTTGTAATATACATTGTGCATTAATTATGAGCCATACAGAAGTTATAAAAAGTTTTTTACTTACCTGCTCCGTTGCTAGCGTCCTGGTCTCCATGGTGCCGACTAATTTTTGGCCTCCGATGGCCAAATTAGCCGCGCTTGCGCAGTCCGGGTCTTCTGCTGTTCTCTATGGGGCTCCGTGTAGCTCCGTGTAGCTCCGCCCCGTCACGTGCCGATTCCAGCCAATCAGGAGGCTGGAATCGGCAGTGGACCGCACAGAAGAGCTGCGGTCCACGAAGATAGAGGATCCCGGCGGCCATCTTCAGCGGTAAGTATTGAAGTCACCGGACCGCCGGGATTCAGGTAAGCGCTGTGCGGGTGGTTTTTTTAACCCCTGCATCGGGGTTGTCTCGCGCCGAACGGGGGGGGGGGTTTAAAAAAAAAAAAAACCCGTTTCGGCGCGGGACATCTCCTTTAAAACATACAATAAAAAAAAGCACAGAATTGGACTCTGGATCTGTAATGACTAGAGATGAGCGAACGTACTCGTCCGAGCTTGATGCTCGTTCGAGTATTAGCGTGTTCGAGATGCTCGTTATTCGAAACGAGCACCACGCGATGTTCAAGTTACTTTCACTTTCATCTCTGAGACGTTAGCGCGCTTTTCTGGCCAATAGAAAGACAGGGAAGGCATTGCAACTTCCCCCTGCGACGTTCAAGCCCTATACCACCCCCCTGCTGTGAGTGGCTGGCGAGATCAGGTGTCACCCGAGTATATAAATCGGCCCCTCCCGCGGCTCGCCACAGATGCATTCTGACATAGTTCAGGGACAGTGCTGCTGGTGCCGGAGCTGCTATAGGGAGAGCGTTAGGAGTTATTTTAGGCTTCAAGAACCCCAACGGTCCTTCTTAGGGCCACATCTAACCGTGTGCAGTAGTGTGGAGGCTGCTTTTTGCAGTGTTGCACATTTTTTTTTTTGTATATCGGCCGTGCAGAGCATTGTGCCCTGCAGTAATTATACATAGTCCAGGGCCAGTAGTGGTGGTGAGACAGGGACAGAAGACATATTTATAGAATATAGGCAGTGGGCCTTTCCAAAAACATTTGGGAAAAAACATCTATTTGGGCTGCCTGTGACCGTCCTCTGTGTACTGGGTCTCTGCTGGGGGTAGTTGTCCTCCTAATTCATACGCAGCCAGCTAAGTGTTACAGCAGGCTTGCGCAAAATTATTTCCTGGCTCTGTGTTGGCTGTTACATCACCGCCGTATTGCAGTCCACAGTGCAACAGTTTGCAGTTATTTTACATACTCCAGGGCCAGTAGTGGTGAGGCAGGGATAGAAGACATATTTATAGAATATAGGCAGTGGGCCTATCCAAAAACATTTGGGAAAAAACATCTATTTGGGCTGCCTGTGACCGTCCTCTGTGTACTGGGTCTCTGCTGGGGGTAGTTGTCCTCCTAATTCATACGCAGCCAGCTAAGTGTTACAGCAGGCTTGCACAAAATTATTTCCTGGCTCTGTGTTGGCTGTTACATCACCGCTGTATTCCAGTCCACAGTGCAACAGTCTGCAGTTATTTTACATACTCCAGGGCCAGTAGTGGTGAGGCAGGGACAGAAGACATATTTATTGAATATAGGCAGTGGGCCTTTCCAAAAACATTTGGGAAAAAAAATCTATTTGGGCTGCCTGTGACTGTCCTTAGTGTACTGGGTCTGTGCTGGGGGTAGTTGTCCTCCTAATTCATATGCACCAGCTAAGTGTTACAGCAGGCTTGCGCAAAATTATTTCCTGGCTCTGCTGTGCGTTCCGTAAGCGAAGTCAGCCTCCAACCACAGGCCAATAAGTGGCACATTTAATTACAGCGTTCTGTTTCTGCACTACTGGTAATACAGCATGCTGAGGGGTAGGGGTAGGCCTAGAGGATGTGGACGCGGGCGAGGACGCGGAGGCCCAAGTCAGGCTGTGGGCACAGGCCGAGCCAGTGCGGTGGCCAGGGGTAGAGGCAGGGCCAGACCGAATAATCCACCAACTGTTTCCCAAAGCGCCCCCTCGCGCCATGCCACCCTGCAGAGGTCAAGGTGCTCTACGGTGTGGCAGTTTTTCACAGAGACGCCTGACGACCGACGAACAGTGGTGTGCAACCTTTGTCGCGCCAAGATCAGCTGGGGAGCCACCACCACCAGCATGCGCAGGCATATGATGGCCAAGCACCCCACAAGGTGGGACGAAGGCCGTTCACCGCCTCCGGTTTGCACCACTGCCTCTCCCCCTGTGCCCCAACCTGCCACTGAGATCCAACCCCCCTCTGAGGACACAGGCACTACCGTCTCCTGGCCTGCACCCACACCCTCACCTCCGCTGTCCTCAGCCCCATCCAGCAATGTCTCTCAGCGCAGCGTCCAGACGTCGCTAGCGCCACTGTTTGAGCGCAAGCGCAAGTATGCCGCCACGCACCCGCACGCTCAAGCATTAAACGTGCACATTGCCAAATTGATCAGCCTGGAGATGCTGCCGTATAGGCTTGTGGAAACGGAGGCTTTCAAAAGCATGATGGCGGCGGCGGCCCCGCGCTGCTCGGTTCCCAGTTGCCACTACTTTTCCCGATGTGCCGTCCCAGCCCTGCACGACCACGTCTCCCGCAACATTGTACGCGCCCTCACCAACGCGGTTACTGCCAAGGTCCACTTAACAACGGACACGTGGACAAGCACAGGCGGGCAGGGCTACTATATCTCCCTGACGGCACATTGGGTGAATTTAGTGGAGGCTGGGACAGAGTCAGAGCCTGGGACCGCTCACGTCCTACCCAGCCCCAGAATTGCAGGCCCCAGCTCAGTGCTGGTATCTGCGGCGGTGTATGCTTCCTCCACTAAACCACCCTCCTCCTCCTCCAACGCAACCTCTGTCTTGCAATCAAGATGTGTCAGCAGCAGCAACATGTCGCCAGCAGTCGGTGTCGCGCGGCGTGGCAGCACAGCGGTGGGCAAGCGTCAGCAGGCCGTGCTGAAACTACTCAGCTTAGGAGAGAAGAGGCACACAGCCCACGAACTGCTGCAGGGTCTGACAGAGCAAACCAACCGCTGGCTTGCGCCGCTGAGCCTCCAACCGGGCATGGTCGTGTGTGACAACGGCCGTAACCTGGTGGCGGCTCTGCAGCTCGGCAGCCTCACGCACGTGCCATGCCTGGCCCATGTCTTTAATTTGGTGGTTCAGCACTTTCTGAATAGCTACCCATACTTGTCATACCTGCTCGGAAAGGTGCGCCGGGTCAGCGCACATTTCCGCAACTCCAAGACAGACGCTGCCACCCTGCGGACCCTGCAACATTGGTTTAATCTGCCAGTGCACCGACTGCTGTGCGACGTGCCCACACAGTGGAACTCTACGCTCCACATGTTAGCCAGGCTCTATGAGCAGCGTAGAGCTATAGTGGAATACCAACTCCAACATGGGCGGCGTAGTGGGAGTCAGCCTCCTCAATTCTTTACAGAAGAGTGGGCCTGGTTGGCAGACATCTGCCAGGTCCTTGGAAACTTTGAGGAGTCTACCCAGATGGTGAGCGGGGATGCTGCAATCATTAGCATCACCATTCCTCTGCTATGCCTCTTGAGAAGTTCCCTGCAAAGCATAAAGGCAGACGCTTTGCACTCGGAAACGGAGGCGTGGGAAGACAGTATGTCGCTGGATAGTCAGAGCACCCTCATGTCTATATCTCAGCGCGTTGAGGAGGAGGAGGAGGGGAAGAAGCATGAGGAGGAGGGGGAAGAGACAGCTTGGCCCACTGCTGAGGGTACCCATGCTGCTTGCCTGTCATCCTTTCAGCGTGTATGGCTGGAGGAGGAGGAGGAGGATCCTGAAAGTGATCTTCCTAGTGAGGACAGCCATGTGTTGCGTACAGGTACCCTGGCACACATGGCTGACTTCATGTTAGGATGCCTTTCTCGTGACCCTCGCGTTACACGCATTCTGTCCACTACGGATTACTGGGTGTACACACTGCTCGACCCATGGTATAAGGAGAACCTTTCCACTCTCATTCCCGAAGAGGAAAGGGGTTTGAGAATGATGCTATACCACAGGGCGCTGGTGGACAAACTGATGGTAAACTTCCCATCCGACAGCGCTAGTGGCAGAAGGCGCAGTTCCGAGGGCCAGGTAGCAGGGGAGGCGCAGAGATCAGGCAGCATGTACAGCGCAGGCAGGGGAACATTCTCCAAGGCCTTTGCCAGCTTTATGGCTCCCCAGCAAGACTGTGTCACCGCTCCCCAGTCAAGGCTGAGTTGGCGGGAGCACTGTAAAAGGATGGTGAGGGAGTACGTAGCAGATCGCACGACCGTCCTCGGTGACGCCTCTGCCCCCTACAACTACTGGGTGTCGAAGCTGGACACGTGGCCTGAACTCGCGCTGTATGCCCTGGAGGTGCTTGCTTGTCCTGCGGCTACCGTCTTGTCAGAGAGGGTGTTGAGTGCGGCTGGGGGAATGATCACGGATAAGCGTACCCGCCTGTCAACCGACAGTGCCGACAGGCTTACACTCATCAAGATGAACAAAGCCTGGATTTCCCCAGACTTCTCTTCTTCACCAGCGGACAGCAGCGATACCTAAGCAATACGTAGGCTGCACCCACGGATGGAAGCATCGTTCTCTATCACCATCAAAAACGGGGACATTTTTGCTTCATCAATCTGTGTATAATATTCCTCCTCCTCCTCCTGCTCCTCCTCCTGAAACCTCACGTAATCACGCCGAACGGGCAATTTTTCTTAGGCCCACAAGGCTCAGTCATATAATTTTTCTAAACAATTTTTATACGTTTCAATGCTCATTAAAGCGTTGAAACTTGCACCTGAACCAATTTTTATTTTAACTGGGCTGCCTCCAGGCCTAGTTACCAATTAAGCCACATTAACCAAAGCGATTAATGGGTTTCACCTACCCTCTTGGTTGGGCATGGGCAATTTTTCTGAGGTACATTAGTACTGTTGGAACACCAATTTTTTGGGGCCCTCGCCTACAGTGTAATCCAATTAATTTTTTGCCCACCTGCATTACAGCTGACGTTACATCAGCTGTGCTGGGCACTGCAATGGGATATAATTATGTACTGCCGGTGGGTTCCAGGGAGCCACCCATGCTGTCGGTCCACACGGAGTTATAACTACATGTGTCCACTTCTAAAGAACCCCAGTCTGACTGGGGCATGCAGTGTGGGCCGAAGCCCACCTGCATTAAACATGACATTACCTCAGCTGTGATGGGCACTGCAATGGGATTTATTTATGTACCGCCGGTGGCTTCCTGGCACCCACCCATGCTGTCGGTCCACACGGAGTTGTAACTACATGTGTCCACTTCTAAAGAACCCCAGTCTGACTGGGGCATGCAGTGTGGGCCGAAGCCCACCTGCATTAAACATGACATTACCTCAGCTGTGATGGGCAATGCTATGGGATATATTTATGTGCCGCCGGTGGCTTCCTGGCACCCACCCATGCTGTCGGTCCACACGGAGTTGTAACTACATGTGTCCACTTCTAAAGAACCCCAGTCTGACTGGGGCATGCAGTGTGGGCCGAAGCCCACCTGCATTAAACCTGACATTACCTCAGCTGTGATGGGCACTGCAATGGGATATATTTATGTACCGCCGGTGGGTTCCAGGGAGCCACCCATGCTGTCGGTCCACACGGAGTTGTAACTGCATGTGTCCACTTCTAAAGAACCCCAGTCTGACTGGGGCATGCAGTGTGGGCCCAAGCCCACCTGCATTTAATCTGACGTTAGCTCTGCTGTCCAGGGCACTACAATGGGATACATTTATGTACAGCCGGTGGGTTCCAGGGAGCCACCCATGCTGTGGGTGCACATGGAATTCCCATTGCGGAGTTGTACCTGCCTGTGACTATTTATAAAAAACCGCGGTCTGACTGGGGCATGCAGACACCTTGACAGAATGAATAGTGTGTGGCACATAGGTTCCCTATTGCTATGCCCACGTGTGCAGCTCCTGATGGAGGTGGCACAGAATTATATTTCTCATTGCTTCTGTACAGCATTGTGGGCTATCACCCAGCCCCTTATAAAGAGGGTCGCTGCCTAGCTGTGCCAACCCTCTGCAGTGTGTGCCTGCGGTTCCTCCTCATGGCAGACGCACTTATAAATAGACATGAGTGTGGCGTGGCATGAGGGCTGCTGAAGGCTGCGCAGGGACAATTTGGTGTGCGCTGTGGACACTGGGTCATGCAGGGGGGGGTTGGGCAGCATGTAACCCAGGAGAAGTGGCAGCGGAGTGTCATGCAGGCAGTGATTGTGCTTTGTTGGAGGTAGTGTGGTGCTTAGCTAAGGTATGCATTGCTAATGAGGGCTTTTCAGAAGTACATTGTTGGGAGGGGGGGGGGGCCCACTCTTGCCGCTATTGTGGCTTAATAGTGGGACCTGGGAACTTGAGATGCAGCCCAACATGTAGCCCCTCGCCTGCCCTATCCGTTGCTGTGTCGTTCCCATCACTGTCTTGAATTGCCCAGATTTTCACAAATGAAAACCTTAGCGAGCATCGGCGATATACAAAAATGCTCGGGCCGCCCATTGACTTCAATGGTGTTCGTTACTCGAAACGAACCCTCGAGCATCGCGAAATTTTCGTCCCGAGTAACGAGCACCCGAGCATTTTGGTGCTCGCTCATCTCTAGTAATGACCTAAACATTAACCGTTTTAGGCTATTTGTTCCACATAGTGAATACCATAGAAGCGAAAAACAAAAAAACAGGAAAACAATACCAGAATTGCTGTTTTTTTAGTCACTTTGCTTCCTAAATATGGAAAACTGTGTGATCAAAAAGTTGCATGTACCCAAAAATGGTATCAATGGAAACCTTAACTCATCCCTCCCTCAAACAAAATCTCTCACTCAGCTCCACTGATAACAGAATAATGAGACTTCAAAATATGTTGACAAATCAGTTTCTTTTTGTTAAATTTCATCCACTGACTGGGGGGGTCAGTGCTGTGTTCTTTAGCTTCCATGAAATAGTGGAGTAGAAGACCCACCAGAGTGCCTCCGTTAACACAACACTGGGCACAACACCGCACCTGGGCTTGTTAAGTTGCTAACTGAACCCTAGAAGACTGGCAACATATCATGGCCCAATGAGTCATAGAATCATGGAATGGTAGAGTTGGAAGGGACCTCCAGGGTCATCGGGTCTGACCCCCTGCTCAATGAAGGATCACTAAATCATCCCAGACAGATGTCTGACCAGCCTCTGTTTGAAGACTTCCATTGAAGGAGAACTCACCACCTTCATCACCATCACTATCAAAAAGTTTTTTCTAATATCTAATCTGTGTCTCCTCCCTTTCCGTTTCATCCCTTGTGCAAATGAGAATAGGGCTGATCCCTCTGCACTGTGACAGCTCTTCAGATATTTGTAGACCGCTATTAAGTCTCCTCTTAGCCTTCTTTTTTGCAAGCTAAACATTACCAGATCCTACAACTGTTCTCCATTAGACAATTTGCAGACCACTCATCATCCTGGTAGCTCTTCTCTGATCTGTTTGTCTATGTCTTTTTTTTAATTCTGGGTGCCCACAACTGGACACAGTATTCCAGATAAGTTCTTGCTAAGGAAGACTAGAGGGGGATAATTACCTCATATGATCTAGACTTTAGGCTTCTCTTAATACATCCCAGAATTTTGTTTGCCTTTTTTTTTGCTGCTGCAATACGCTGTTGACTCATATTCAGTCTATGCTCTATTAGTATACCCAAGTCTTTTTCACATGTGCTGCTTAGTTCAATTCCTCCTGCAGCATCCGAGGAGTGGACCCACAGGCGAAAAGATAGCGGGGAAGAGTTAGTCCCTGTCAATTGGCTCTACCATCTCCTCCCCTGGGGGTAGCATGGGACCCGTCTAAGTTACCGCTGGGGGAACTTTCACGGGGGTAAACCAAAAGTAGATTATCTTACGAGTCCTGTCACTTGTGACACCACCGTTCCTTCCTCCGTGGTAAACCCAGATGATGAAATAAATGGTCCAAACACAGGAAAACGTTTAAGGAGCAAAGCCGGGAACAGTCGGCCGTGCACATTTACTTGAGAAATTATTCACAGTCCAAAAACAGTAGATTCACGCGGCAGCAGGGAATGGTGTATAACACAAGGGAGGAAATCA
Source organism: Eleutherodactylus coqui (assembly GCF_035609145.1). Taxonomy (NCBI): domain Eukaryota; kingdom Metazoa; phylum Chordata; class Amphibia; order Anura; family Eleutherodactylidae; genus Eleutherodactylus; species Eleutherodactylus coqui. The sequence continues at coordinate 175,631,988 of NC_089839.1, forward strand.
CAGGATCACAGAAGAATCCACAGTCCAAAGTTATCTGTGGAATTCTGTTTCCCGTCACTCTTCTTCACTCTAGCTCTCTACCTATCAACACTCACATTTGGAAGCAGAAATCACTCAGCGCTGCTTGGCGTTTCTCTCTCTTGTTTCACTCACAGTGTTTTAGGGGTAACACTGGCATCTCCCGGGTAAAGTAGGCCCAGAGAAGACTGGTGGATATCTCTCAGCCTCTTCCATTCCGGCCCACACAGAACAGATGGTGTCTGTGTGATTCACATCCGGAACTCCACACACTCCTCTCTCTTGCAAGACTAGAAGAGACTCCTTGCAAAACACCTTGCAAACACATATACATAGCACAATCACATGACAAACAACAAGATACATTTTACAGACATTTCACATACCAGACAGTTAACCCACTCAGTGCTGCAGCTATGCAATACACATCACATTCATGCAACATATAAGACACTGACAACACATAGACACAAGACAAGTGCATGCATACATTATGGAGGGGCCCTATTAACTCCCATTCTGTAGGTGCTTTTATTCTTTTTTTTTTGCCTAGATGTAGGACCTTGCATTTCTACTCATTAAATATAATTCTTTTAGTCGTTTCCCACTGTTCCTGCTTTTCTAGATCTTTTTGAATCCCCTCTCTCTCTCTTCTATCCAACACAGCTTTGTTTCATCTGCAAATTTGATCAGTTTCCCATCAATCTCCTCTTCCAGATAATTTATAAAAAGGTTGAACAACACTGGGCCCAGGACAGAGCTAAGTCGTACCCTACTTGACACATTCATCTAATTGAATGAGCAGCTATTTATGACCACTCTCTGAGTATGACCACGCAGCCAGTGGGGAATCCACCTAACATTTGCTTTGTCAATCCTATATTTGGTCATTTTTTATCAATAAGGATGATATGACACATTTTGTCAAATGCTTTACAAAATTCAAGATATACTATATCCACCACATTTCCAGTCAGTGATTCTGTCATAAAGGAAATTAGATTTGTCTGGCATGACTTGTTTTTTTTACAAATCCATGCTGGCTCTGGTTAATTACTCCATTCTCATCCAAGTACTTGTACATATGCTGTTTAGTAATTTGCTCAAACACCTTACCCAGTATAGAGGTCAGGCTCAAAGGCCTATAGTTTCCTGCATCCACTTTCTTCCCTTTTTTGAAGACTTACTTCATTTGAAGGACATATTTCAGTGTTCCTAATAAGAACGCATGATAACGTTTTTTCATTATCAACCCCTTGTTATCCAAAATTCAAGAATAGCATAATCACTGCCTCCTAAGGTCCCAACCACCCGTACTTCCTCAACCATTTCCTCCCTACCAGTTGTTTCAGGCTAATGGTCTGGTTCGTGTGTGGTGCAGACCCCTTGAAGCAATGGACCCCAGTTGTCAAGAAGTGGTTGCATACTGGTGTACGGTGTGTTCTCATGGCATGGGTTGGGTCCACTGATCCATGTAAACACATCATTGAACAGCGCCTGCTACATTTCCCTGCTTGGTGACCATTTGCAGTCCTTTATGGATTTCATGTAGCCCCAAGATGATAGGATATTTCAGCAGGATAATGCACCATGCCATGAGGCTCAAGTTTTCCAGAATTAGTTTGAGGAGCGCTTGTGAGAGTTCCTATGAATAGAAAGGCCTGCACATGTGCCCATCATGAGCTCAATGGAGCATGTATGTGGAGGATAAATCCATTCACACCCTAGATCATGCACAAACAAATATCCTAAAGCTGTGGGTGGCTATCCAGATAGCACGGCTCAAGATCCCTCTAGACATCTTCCGTCCACATGTGGAATCAATGCCACATTGAGTTGCTGTACTTTGTTGGAAAATAGGGTGTCCTATATGATAATAGTTCCTATCCCATTACTTTTGGCATATCAGTAAGATGCCAATAGTATACCTTTAACACAAGTGAGAAACTGGATACTCCAGGATAAAATTTGAGATATTTATTCAAGTTGGATTAAAAACAATGAAAATGACTAGTAGACCCCAGGTTCGTGAGTGCACATGCATGGACCTGGGTCTGCTATCCATTTGCATTGTTTTTAATCCTTCTTTAATTAATGGAAATGTTCATTCAATGTTTGTCAATATTGTGGACAGATATGCACATCTGTATGTATCGGAATCTCTATGCTTGTTTATAATGTACTTTATTTCCACTGTGAAAATTAATAAAATTAATATTTTTTTAAATCCTTCTTTAATAAAAATCTTGGATATTTCAGGCACAGAGTAAAAGCCATTATAGTTGCTACTTCCGCTTGCTTCAGCAAGGAATGTATGAACAAGGGCTGATGATGTCATGAGGTGATCACAGGTGAGAAGTAGAGAAGGACACTTATTTACATCCACAATTATAGGTAACACCAACCAGTATTGACGACAGTCATGAAATATACCAGAGGCTATTAGTTTATTCATTATTTTACTTCTTGAATAGATGCGCTCAGATATATACATACATAAATGGGAATTTATACTATTACGTTGTGCAACAGAAAACAAGTGCTTTGGTAACATTACAGGAGCAGTCCCATGAAAATAACGCATCACCTATCCACAGGACTGAAGTTAAGTATCTAATTTGTGGAGTACTACTGACACACAATGGTCACGAGGATGGGAAAGCGCAGTGGCAAATGGCTCAGTTTAAACGGGAAAATATTCCTGATAGCACAGTACTGCTCCATGGGCTTCTATTAGATGGTTGGTCAGACTTTAATTATCCAGATATGATATGGGAAAACAAAACCTGTGAATCTCACAAGGGTGATAAGTTCTTGAGAACAAATAAACATAGCTACTAGAGATGAGCAGTGTAGTGTCTTACGCGAGTACCTACCCGCTCGTCTCAGAAGATTCGGGTGCCGGCGGTGGAGAGCAGTGAGTTGCGGGAGTGAGCAGGGGGGGGGGGAGAGTGAGATCTGCCCCCCCCCCCGTTCCTCCCCACTCTCCGCCGCCGCCCCCCGACGGTACCCGAATCACCAGTTACTCACATAAGGCACTACTCGCTTGAGTAGTTTGCCTTGGCGAGTACCCTCGCTCATCTCTAATAGCTACCTTACCCAACTTGTATGGGAGCCTGCTAGAGGGAGCAACACTCTGGATTTATTATTAACTAACAAACTGGACAGAATCATGGGGGTGCAGGTTAAGGGAAATAGTGACCCCGATATAGTTAATTTCCAGCTGTCATTCAATAGGAAGTCTTATCAGGAAGCGACAAAAAAACAAAACTTTAGTAAAGCAAAATTTGATCAGAACTACTATCGGTAACATTAATTGGGACTGCGTCCTCAAAAATAAAAGTGCAGACGACAAATTGGAGAAGTTTAAAAACATCCTAAATACCTCATGTGAGCAGTTCATACCCTTTAAGAATAAAAGAACTATAAGTAGAATGTGGCTCAACAAGACGGTTAGGGGGGCAATAAGCAGAAAAGAAAGCACTAAAATTATTAAAACAAGAAGACAGTGAGGAAGCGCTAAAAACATACAGGAAGAAAACAAATGATGTAAGGAAAAGATAAAAACTGCAATGAAGGAGGCAGAAAGACTGATTGCAAACAGAGCAAACATAACCCCAAAGTATTTTTCAATTATATAAATGGTAAAAGGATTGGGCTGGAAGCACTGGTCCTTTAACAAATAATGCAGGAGAAATCATAGAAGATGAAGGGGAAAGGCAAATCTATTAAATGTTTTTTTTCTCAAGTGTATTCACGAAGGTAAAAGAAATGTCACATGAGATGCAGGAGGATAAAACGTACCCCTCACAAAAAAGAGACGGTTCAAAAAGATTAAAATCGACAAATCGTCAAGCCCAGATGGAATACACCCAAAGGTACTAAGGGAACTAAGTGACGTCATAGACAGACTGCTATTTCTTATATTTAGGGACACTATTGAGACCTGGGTTGTACCACTCGATAGGTGTATTGTTAATGTGGTTCCATTATACAAAAAGGGGTCAAGAAGAGAGCCTGGTAACTACAGGCCGGTAAGTCTCACTTCAATAATTGGAAAAATATTCAAGGGGTTTCTGAGAGATGCCATCCTGGAACACCTCAAGAAAAACAACTGCATAACTCCTCATCAGCATGGGTTCATGAGGGGTTGATCATGTCAGACCAATTTGATCACCTTCTACAATGAAGTAAGTTCTAGGCTGGACCAGGGAGACTCTATTGATGTTGCATATCTAATTCCTTCTAAAGCATTTGACACCTGGCTGAATAATAGGCTGGTATATAAAATAAGACAGCTCAGACTGGGCAAAAATGTGTGTAGTTGGATAAAGAACTGGCTCAGTGATAGAAAGCAGAGAGTGATAATAAATGGTTCATACTCTGATTGGGCCACCGTTGCTAGTGGGGTGCCACAGGGTTCAGTAGTAGGCCCCATTCTGTTCAATAAATTTATCAATGACCTGATAGAGGGACTGCACAGTAAAATATCGATTTTTGCATACGATACAAAATCATACAATGTGATTAATACAAAGAAGGACATGTACAGCTGCAAATGGACCTAGATAGGGATATACTGCATATATAATAGTCCAGAGGAACAGAATTTATCTTGTGATAATTTGCCCTGTTCCAGTCTATTCAGTGCAAGCTAATGTCTCCATAGATCCATCTCAGGTTACTTATTGGAGAGTACTGATGCAGCGTGCGAGAAGTGAGCCCACAGCCAAGGAGATGGCAGTGTTGTAACTTGTCATGGTGGTTCTACCATCTCCTCCCCTGTAAAGGTAACACAGGAATCGTCCAAGTTACTACTAGGGGGAGGTCTCGGGAAACCGCAGTGTGGTTTTAACTTGCAGTTCGTTGTCATGGGTGACAGTACCATTCCTTCCTCTGAGGTGAATCCGGATGATAGATTAATAGTCCACACACACAGGGGGTAGTTTGAAACAAAGTCAGGAATGGACGGCAGTGTTACTTTACTTGTAAATCCAAACAGAACAGTTCAACAGGTACGTAGGCCAAAACATGTCTCTGGTGCAAATGCAGTTGATGGTACTAGCTGGGAGCAGGGAGATTTTAATTCTCCCAGGCTCCCCTGCCTTCTATGCATGTGCCAAGCATTTTACATGTGGAACATCGAGGAGGACGGAGGTGAGTGGGTTTTAGCACCCCTCATTGATCCAATCCGTGAGGGGAGTTGAAACTTTAGCCTTATTTCACTTTTTGTTTACTTTTATGTGATCACTGTTATCCATTGGATAAATCAGTTTTAGCTTAGTGTCTGAAGGAGGCAGACCTCCTGCTTTGCAGGATTTCTATTTTTTATTATTTTTCTCCCTTCTTCTAGCTGGGCATCAGGGATTGGCTAACAAGTGGGGAGAGGTCAAACAGTGCTGCCAGATACACTGTTATCCCCTCCTCCCAGTAGGTAAAGTAGACCAGACATCACTAACGACTCTGCTTCCAATCAGCAATAGGGTCATCTGAGTGTTCCTGACTTCTACCCCCAATTAAAGTGACTTCTCAATGCAACATCACTGAAGCAGTGACCTTGCTGGTGGCAGATAGAGCTGAAGGAAAGAGGATTAAGATACATGAGTAGACGGGAGTAGGTGAATATTGCACCATCGCCCCTCCACTCCTCTTCCCCTTCTCACCTTCCCTCTTAGGTCTATCCACCACCGCTCCAATGACTGTAGTTGCTGGCATGCTCCTCCCTCCCCCATCAGTGCAGTGATGATGTACCTTTGCGGGCAGAGGGCAATATCTGGGGTCCCATTAGTATGCAGGGAGGGAGTGCAATTACCCGTCATCCCTGCACTTTCCTTCACCATCTCCTCTCAGTCCGGCCGCGTTATGCTCCAGCGAGCCCCTAGCCTCTAGACCCCTAAAGGATGCAACTAGGGGTCTCCCTCTGCCCATGTGGCTATTTGAAGATGGAGAAGCCTTTGGCCTAGGCTTAACTCAAGCCTCCAGCTCTAGGCTGGTATACCACAACTGGAGGCAAAACTCCTGACGGATGGGGTGTGGGTGAAAATTGCATGAATCCTCTAGGTATCCAGCCTAGCCCTTGCTCCCAACCATGAGTGCTACTGGCCTCACCTCTAGGCAGGGGGTGGAACCTTCTCTCCATGCATGTCTCGCTTACAGCACTGAAAATTGAGCCCCTTCCCCTCAGCTTCCAGGCCTTTTTAGGCGGCAAGGGAGGGAAGCAGAGTATAGAAAGCCAACAGAACTCTAGCTGCCCGGTGGACAATCATTCGTGATCTGTAAAGCAGGAGACGCATTATAGCTCCTTTGCCTTCATACATTGAGTTGTATTGTGAGTCGGAGTATTTGCTCCCTTTTTTCTGAGGTGCAAATATCCTGTTGATAGACCCCATGTCTGACAGACCATATGGCCTTTCAGTATCTGACATCATAGATATATATGCAATGGTAAGGGAATCTTCTATAGCCTAAGAATGGTACCCTTCACATAGCAGTATCTTTACTATGCTTAGGCATGGTATGTACGGATAATTAACATTTCCATCCATGGGAGTAAACTTAATCCTGCGGCAGTCTGCATAGCCTCACTTTACATTCCCAGGAGTTTGAGTGGTCAACATCTACCACGGTTTATGACAAAACTTTATTTGTATGTGGTGTGGCAAGTGGGGTTCTTTCGCCTCTGGATCGTCAACCTCTCTGTTAGGAAATGGGCACCACAGGTGTACAAAACAGCTCACGAGACTTCAAATCTCTTTAAATCTGGCACCTGTCAGTTTTATTTTGTGCCAGAGCAAAGTAAATACAACATATTATAAAGTCCGATGCATCACTCTGAATCTCTTCCCTCATCTCGGTCTACTGCCCTATCTATGCTCTCCACTCTGCTAAGAACTTAAAGTAAATTTCTCTCTAATTCAAACCTCCTACTCCCGCCTCCAAGATTTTGCACGAGCCGCACCAGTTTTCTGGAATGCACTATCCCAGACAATCAGGTTAATTCCCAACATAGTAACATAGTAACATAGTTTGTAAGGTCGAATGAAGACAATGTCCATCTAGTCCAGCCTGTTTATCCTCCTGTTTTGTTGATCCAGAGGAAGGCAAAAAAAAACCACAAGCAGAAGCCAATTAGCCCTTTTGGGGAAAAAAATTCCTTCCCGACTCCCTAATGGCAATCAGACTAATCCCTGGATCAACCCCTAATAGTTCCTACCTGCCTGTATACCCGGATTAACAATTAACCTAAGATTTATATCCTGTAATATCCTTCCGCTCCAGAAAGACATCAAGTCCCCTTTTAAACTCCTCTATGGATTTTGCCATCACCACATCCTCAGACAGAGAGTTCCACAGTCTAACTGCTCTTACAGTAAAGAACCCCTTTCTGTGTTGGTGATGAAACCTGCTTTCCTCTAAACGTAGTGGATGCCCTCTCGTTACCGTCGCAGTCGTGGGTATAAACAGATCATGGGAGAGATCCTTGTATTGTCCCCTCATGTATTTATACATAGTTATTTGATCACCCCTTAGCAGTCTTTTTTCTAGAGTAAATAATCCCAATTTGGATAGTCTTTCTGGGTATTCCAGTCCCGTCATTCCATGTATTAGTTTAGTTGCTCATCTTTGAGCCCCCTCCAGTACTGTAACATCTTTCCTGAGCACCGGTGACCAGAACTATGCGCAGTATTCCATATGGGGCCTGACAAGTGCCTTATATAGTAGAAGGATAATGTTCTCGTCCTTCACCCCTATACCTCTTTTAATGCACCCCAAGACTTTATTAGCTTTTGCAGCAGCTGACTGGCATTGCTTACTCCAGTTTAGTCTACAGTCCACTAGTACCCCCAGGTCTTTTTCCATATCACTTTTCCCTAGCGGTACCCCATTTAGTGTATATTGGTGACATCCGTTTTTGCTGCCCATGTGCATAACCTTTCATTTTTCAACATTGAACTTCATTTGCCATTTTTCTGCCCAAGGCCCCAGCTTTTCCAGGTCCGTTTGTAGCTGTACCTTGTCCTCCGTTGCATTCATTATATTGTATAACTTTGTGTCATCTGCAAATATTGATATTTTACTGTGCAGCCCCGCTATCAGGTTGTTAATAAATATATTAAACAGAATTGGGCCTAATACTGAACCCTGTGTCATACCCCGCTAGCAACGGTGGCCCAATCAGAGTACAAACCATTTATTACCACCGTCTGCTTTCTATCATTGAGCCAATTCTTTACGCAAATACACACGTTTTCACCCAATCCGAGCTGTCTCATTTTATATATTAGCCTATTATGCGGCACAGTGTCAAATGCTTTAGAGAAGTCCAGATATACGAGATCAATAGACTCTCCCAGGTCCAGCCTAGAGCTTACTTCATTGTAGAAGCTAATCAGATTTGTCTGACATGATCGACCCTTCATGAATCCATGCTGGTGAGGAGTTATTCCGTTGTTCTCCTTGAGGTACTCTTCGATGGCGTCTCTCAGAAACCCCTTGACTATTTTTCCCGTTATTGAAGTGACACTTACCAGTCTGTAGTTTCCAGGCTCACTTTTGGTCCCCTTTTTGTAAATTGGAACCACGTTGGCAATGCGCCAATCCAATGGTATAACCCCGGTCTTGATAGTATCCAGAAATATTAGATATAGCGGCCTAGCTATCTCATCACTTAGCTCCCTTAGTACCCTTGGGTGTATTCCATCTGGGCCTAGCGATTTATCGATTTTAATCTTCTTTAACCTGTTCCGCACTTCCTCCTGCGTTAGGTATGAGATATTTTGTGAGGGGTTCATTTTATTCCCCTGCATCTCATGAGGCATTTCCTTTTCGTTTGTGAATACGCTTGAAAAGAAACTATTCAATAGATTTGCCTTCCCTTCATCATCTTCAATGATTTCTCCTGCATTATTTGTTAAAGGGCCAGTGCTCTCGGTGCAAATCCTCTTGCTGTTAATATAGTTGAAAAATAGTTTCGGATTGTTTTTGCTCTCTTTGGCGATCAGTCTTTCTGCCTCCTCCTTAGCAATTTTCATCCTATCTTTGCATATTTTGTTTTTTTCCCAGTACGATTTTAGTGCTTCTCCGCTGCCTTCTTGCTTTAGTAGTTTGAACGCTTTCTTTTTTTCATTTATTGCCTCCTTACCGTCTTGTCGAGCCACATTGGTTTCCTTTTAGTCAAAGTTCTTTTATTTTTAAAGGGACAGCTTTAAGCATGCCCTAGAAACACATCTTTTTATGGAGGCCTACCATATTTCCTAAGCTAAACTCTTCTTAATCTACACTGCCTCTACACTCTCCCTTGAAAACCTGTGACCGTTCTTCCCATTGCATCCCCCACACACCACATCCATGCATTATTCATCCATGCAGATTTATTCATAAACACGCTGGTGATCCACTCACACAGATTTATGTATGTATAGTATCCTATGTGTATACTTCTTTATAGTCTGCAAGCTCTTGCGAGCAGGGCCCTCACACCGATGGTTCAAGATGTTCATTGGTTTATTACTGGATGTTATGACATTTTTTTAAGGTTTACACCAATTAATAAAGTGCAACAAATTATATTATCCCTATATAAATAAAGATTATTATTATTACTCCAAATAGCCAATGGAAGCCAGGAAGGGGAGTTGGTGATAGACACACTACTTTTCTCTACATTACAGTCTATAAGAGGTAACTGAAAATAGCCAACATGATATGGGTTTTCTCATCATAGACATTGGTGGCACATCTGGATTAGTGGAGTCCAACGTGTGTGCTCCCAGCCAATCACTGTAAATCAGCTGTGCTTCAGACCTCTTCTAGTTGGACCCAAGAATTGGCTAATTTACATCTATAATTGTCACCAATCTTTGTGGTTTTCAAAGAATAATGTGCTCCCCTTGACCTATCCACTTAAATTCAATAATGTGCCTGTCCTATGGAAATTTGAAAGTGAAAATCTAGAAGAATCAATTCAGATGTAAAAGGGGTTTTCCAGGGAAATATTATTGGTGATCTATTTTCAGTTGATCGACTAGATTCTGCTGCTCAGGACTCATTGGATGCTCGCTAGCAGCACAACACACAGGTGTATGGAACGTAAGCTGCTGCTCTGACCCCTGTATAGTGGAGAACACTTGCAATTGGAAGTGAATTTCCCATTGATGTTAATGAGAGCAGTGCCTGCAATTAAGTAGTAAAAGTAATCAGGGCAGCAACTTCCACTTCATACCCCTGTGTATTGATGCGCTGACAGTAGGCACCTAATCATAAAATCATAGAATCGTAGAGTTGGAAGGGACCTCCAGGGTCATCGGGCCCAACCCTCTGGTAAGTGCAGGATTCACTAAATCCTTCCAGACAGATATTTGTCCAGCCTTTGTTTGAACACTTCCATTGAAGGAGAACTCGCCACCTCCCATGGTAACCTGTTCCACTCATTGATCACCCTCACTATCAGAAAGTTTTTTCTAATATCTAATTTGTGTCTCCTCCCTTTCAGTTTCATCCCATTGCTTCAAGTCTTTCCTTGTGCAAATGAGAATAGGGCTGATCCCTATGCAGTGTGACAACCCTTCAGATATTTGTAGACAGCTATTAAATCTCCTCTCAGCTTTCTTTTTTGTAAGCTAAACATCCCCAGATCCTTTAACCGTTCTTCATTTTGGTAACTCTTCTCTGCTGAACTTGCTCCAGTTTGTCTATGATTTTTTTAAAAAGTGGGCTGCCCAGAACTGGACACAGTATTCCAGATGAGGTCTGACTAAGGAAGAGTAGAGGGGGAGAATAACCTCACGTGATCTTGACTCTATGCTTCTTTTAATACATCCTAGAATTGCGTTTGCCTTTTTGGCTGCTGCATCACATTGTTGACTCATGTTCAGTCTATGATCTATTAGTATACCCAAGTCTTTTTCACATGTGCTGCTGCTTAGCCCAATTCCTCCCATTCTGTATGTGCTTTCTTCATTTTTCTTGCCCAGATGTAGCACTTTGCATTTCTCCTTGTTAAATACCATTCTGTTAGTCGCTGCCCACTGTGCAAGCTTTTCTAGATCTTTTTAAATACTCTCTCTCTGCTCCGTAGTGTTAGCTATCCCTCCTAGCTGTGTACCGTAGGCAAATTTGATCAGTTTCCCATCCATTCCCTCCTCCAGATCATTTAAAAAAATGTTGAACAACACTGGGCCTAGGACAAAGCCTTGTGGTACCCCACCTGATACATTCTTGCACTTGGGTGTGCAGCCATTTATGACCACTCTTTGAGTACGATCACTCAGCCAGTTGTGAATCCACCTAACAGTTGCCTTGTCAATCTCATATTTGGTCATTTAAAAAAAAAAAGTATTTTATGAGATACTTTGTGAAATGCTTTACTGAGGTCAGGATAAACGATATCACCACATTTCCCTGATCAACCCAGTCGGTAATACGGTCATAGAAGAAAATTAGATTAGTCTGGCATGTCTTGTTTAATAATAATAATCTTTATTTGTATAGTGCCAACATATTCCGCAGCGCTTCCATAGACAAGGGGAATAGAGAAAGACAAAAGTACAAAAAGTACAGAACCACGGTTGCATAGTAATTAGTTGATGAAAACAGTAGGGGTGAGGGTCCTGCTGCAATGAGCTTACATACTACAAGTAATGGGGTGATACAGAAGGTAAAATGGCTGGAGATGTGCACAGTATGGCGAGGTGGAGAGTGAGGGATGCTATACACAGACAATGGTCAGACATTTAGCCGTGTGATGACAGAATCGTTATGACTGCTAGCAGGGATTGCAGTCAGTAGGTAAGGGAGCATGTTGTCAGGTGGCATACGGAGGAGTTTGTTTAGGGAATGCGGTATGCCTCCCTGAAGAGGTGCGTTTTTAGAGCACGCCTGAAGTTTTTCGAGTTCTGGATTGCCCGGGTAGCCTTTGGTAATCCGTTCCAGAGGATCGGTGCTGCTCTGGAGAAGTCTTGGAGGCGGGAGTGAGAAGTTCAAATTAGAGGAGTCTAGTTTCCTTAGCAGAGCGGAGAGCCCGGGCTGGGTGATGGATTGGGATGAGGGAGGCAATATAGGGGGGCGCTGCACTGTGGAGGGCTTTGTGGATGAAGGTAGTAAGTTTAAATTAAATTCCAAATTTAACGGGCAACCCATGCAGTGACCGGCACAGCACTGAGGCATCTGAGTAGCGGCTGGACAGGAATATGAGCCTGGCTGCTGCATTCAGGATGGATTGAAGAGGGTAGAGTCTGGTGCAGGGGAGGCCGATCAGCAACGAGTTACAGTAATCGAGCCGTGAGTGGATGAGTGCAACAATAAGAGTTTTTAGCGTGTCTACAGTGAGAAAAGAGCAGACTCTTGCGATGTTCTTGAGGTGCAGCTGACATGTTCGGGCAAGAGATTGGATGTATGGGGTAAATGAGAGATCGGAGTCAAATATGGATGAGGTCAGTTAGTGGAGGATGGAAATACCAGTAAGTCAGTTTTAGAGAGGTTTAGTTTTAGGTAGAGAGAGGACATAGTGTTAGAGACAGCGGACAGACAGTCAGTGATGTTTTGGACGAAAGGTGCAGAGATGTCATGGGAAGAGGTGTATAGCTGGGTGTCATCAGCATAGAGGTGGTATTGGAGGCCAAATCTCATGATGGTTTGTCCAACAGGGGCTGTGTAGATAGAGAAATGGAGGGGGCCGAGGACCGAGCCTTGGGGGACACCAACAGCAAGGGGAAGAGAAGGAGAGGTAGAGCCAGCAAAGGAGACGCTGAAAGAGCGGTCAGATAGGTAGGAGGAGAACCAGGAGAGAGCAGTGTCTTTGAGGACGATAGAGCGAAGCATACTGAGAAGGAGTTTGTGGTTGACAGTGTCAAATGCTGCGGAGAGCTCAAGGAGTATCAGTAGGGAGTAATCGCCCCTCGATTTGGCTGTCAGTAGGTTGTGTGATACCCTTGTAAGGGCAGTTTCTTTTGAGTGTTGGAGTCGGAAGCCAAACTATAGGGGGTCGAGGAGAGAGTTCTCTGATAGATAGCTTACAAGGTGGGAGTAAACCAGGCGTTCTAGTAGTTTGGAGATGAAGGGAAGGTTTGAGATGGGTCGGTAGTTGGCAGCATCAGTCGCATCAAGAGTCGGCTTCTTTAGTGGGGATATGATGGCGTGTTTGAAAGAAGAGGGAAAGAAACCAGAGGTCAGAGAGAGGTTGAATATAGTGGTGAGATGGGAGATGACCACTGGGGAGAGGGATCGGAGGAGGTGTGAGGGGAGAGGGTCGTTAGCGCAGGTGGTGGGGCGAGCAGAGAAGAGCAATTTGGAGACTTCTTCCTCTGTCATGGGTCTGAGTACAGACAGTGAGCAGGAGCTAGATGCAGTGCTGACAAGACTAGGGTCAGGGTTAGTCTGGGATTGGGAAGTTATTTCTTGACGGATGTCATCAATTTTCTTTTTGAAGTAGGCAGCCAACTTTACAGCACAGAGATCTGTCACAGGGGGCTGCGGTTTAGGGCTGAGAAGGGAGTGAAAGTATCAAAGAGCCGTTTAGGGTTGTGGGATAATGAGGAAACGAGAGAGGTGAAGTAGACTTGTTTAGCATGATGGAGGGCGAGGTTGTAGGTTTTGAGCATGAATTTGTAGTGGAGAACGTCCACGGACGTTTGCGACTTCCTCCACAGCCGTTCAGCACTTCTAGAGCACCGCTGAATGAAGCACGTTTGAGGCGTGAACCAGGATTGCCGTGTTCTACATTGATGGCTTGGATCCTGGGGGGCGCCGCTTTATCCAGGGCATGGGTTTGTTTGTTACAGACCCATGCTGGCTCTAGTTAATTACTCCATTTTCATCCAAGTACTTGCATACATGCTGTTTAATAATTTGTTCAAAGATCTTACCCAGTATAGAAGTCAGGCTCACAGGCCTGTAGTTTCCTGGATCCACCTTCTTCCCTTTTTTGAAGATAGTGACAACATTTGCCGTTTTCCAATCTTTTGGTCCTTCACCTGATCTTCAGGAATTTTCAAAGATTATGGCGAGAGGTTCAGCAATTACCTCCACTGCTTCCTTTAGTATCCCAGGATGTAATTCATCTAGACCTTGAGACTTGAATTAATTTAAATTAGCTAAGTGTTCCCTCACCATCTCTCTGCTTACAGATAGGCTGCATTCTTTTATTCCCCCAATAGCACAGGGAAGATCAGTTGATGTTCCATATACTTTCTGAGAGAAAACACATACAAAATAGGAATTTAAAAGTTCGTCCTTCTCAACATAATTTTTAACCTATTCACCATTTTCATCTATAAGCATCCAATAGCATCTTTGACTTTTCTTTTGCTTTTGACATACCCCCAAAATCCTTTTTTTTATTGCTTTTGGCTTCTGTTGCAAGCCTCAATTCATTATTAGCTTTAACTTTTCTGACACTTGCCCTACAGTTTCTACAGACCGCATTATGTTCTTCTTTAGATATTTCCCCCTCTTTCCATCTGCTAAACATTTTTTTCTTCCTTTTTAACGTGTGCAAGTTCTGTGTTCGTCCATCCTGCTTCCTATTCTTCCTTCTTTTAGGGATTGTTAACGATTGTGCTTTGAAAATCTCATTTCGCAGTATTTCCCAACCTTCTTGGACATTTCCCTCCTTAAGAACATCCAGCCATTGGATTCTTCCTATCCTCTTTCTGAGTACATTGGATGATGTGCCTATGTCATCAACAAGCGGCTCCAGATCTCACTGGAGTCCGCAAGACCTGAGAATGGCGCTTGTACAGAGAAAAAAACAACTGTACATACTCCTGTTCCAAAAACAAAATAGTAGAATATTAAAATATCAATAAATTTGTACATAATTGACAGAAAAGCTATAGCATTAGAAATACGAGTCCACAATCAAGAGAAGGCATGCTGATTGCCGGAGACATGAAATCCAAAAAACAAGGTTGGAATTTCTTTTTTTTCAATCCCCCCCAAAAAAACTATTAAAAAATTATACAATAAACTATTTGTACCCCAAAATTATGTAATTAAAAAATACAACTTGTCCAGCATGAAAGAAGCCATCATACAGCTGTGTCAATAGAAAAATGTAAAAGTTATAGCTCTAGAAATTTAGCAATTAAAAAAACTGAAAAAGTGGTTGGCCATTAGAGCCTAACATTAGAGGGTTATTGCCCCTCCGCCACCAATATGTGTGTTGTGTGGTTGTGATTCTTTGTTCCTATTTTGTCTTTTGTGCTAAAGATTGCATCGTACCAATTTTATTTGATAGTCAATTAAAGTTATATTTCAGTGATAATGCCCTTAAGTGATAGTTTACCCGTGACACTGCATGTAGATCCGGTTAAAGTTATATTTCAGTGATAATGCCCTTAAGTGATAGTTTACCTGTGACACTGCATGTAGATCCGGTTAAAGTTATATTTCAGTGATAATGCCCTCTAGTGATAGTTTACCCGGGACACTGCATGTAGATCCGGTTTTGATCTATGGGGATTTTTTCAGTTACCATTAATTATGCATCTGTCATGTTAACGTTTTTGCTTTTCCCAGCTTTAGATGTTAGCCTGCAAAATTCATTAATTTTGATCATAAAATGGAAATAGTTTTTATCATGTATAATTTGTACAATGTTACATTCCTCAATTCACAGTGTCCCTGCATTGGGAATATACCATAGAAGGCATTACCACCCGCAATGCACAACGCAGTGGCTGCCCATGGGTGCCTAATGTTTGTAACCAGTGGCGTCTTGCTAGAATTGTCAGTGCGAACATACAATTGACCCCATCAGAAATCACATCCACATTCAATGCAGGATGGTCCACAGGCATATCCCGCAGGTCAGTGCAGAGTTCTTTAGCTTCCATGGGATATGGGAGCTGAAGAGCCACCAGTACCTATTGATTCAGGCTGATGGTAGGGTTCATGTGTGGCACAAAACCCATGAAGCCATGGACGCTAGTTGTCAACAAGGCATTGTGCAGGCTAGTGGTGGTTCCTTTCTGATGTGGGGTGTGTTTAAGACATGGATTAAGTCCACTGGTCCACCTAAACACATGATTGAATGGTGCCCACAACATTTCACTGCTTGGTGAACATTTGCAGCCCTTTTTGAACTTCATGTACCCCCACAATGATGGGATATTCCAGCAGGACAATGCACCATACCATCGGGCTCAAGTTGTCCAGAATTGGTTTGAGGCACATTCTGGAGAGTTCCTACAAATGTTGTGGCTTGCATGTTTGCCCGACATGAGCCCAATCAAAGACTTATGGGATGTGATACAGATGTGCATTTGGACCTGAGATCCTGCACCTACAAATATATGGCTATCTAGATGACTCAACATATCTCCAGACGATTTTTGTCCACTTCAGGAATCTATGCCACGTCAAATTACTGCACTTTGCCAGGCAAAGAGGAGATCCTACATGATATTAGCACTTATCCCATGACTTTTGGCACATCAGTGTCATTTTTTTCGGAGCACATGGCAGCTTCTGCTCCACCACATCAATCTGATCATAGATTGTAGACATAACTGTCATATTCAAACACACCAATAATGAGTCTTATTTCTAAGGCATGCTTTATGTCACTTCAGGATAGAATGGACTTACCATGTCCTAGTTCAGTCTGTGCATAAATTCCTAGGATCTTATAATCCATTGCAAGGCTCATCCACTTGGCAATCTGCTCATCTGTGCCCAGGACATTGATCATTTTCATAAAGACATTGTGTACAACATCAGTTTCTCCATTTAGCGCCCTAAAATCGAAAGAACTGAATAGAAAAACAAAGTAACACGGCTGGAAACTCTGATATCGAGAGACCTCGTACCAACACAGTAGTGTTCTCATAGTAAAGCTATGGAAATCAGTAGATGAAATGGTATCAAATAACTCAAAGTCAGTAGAAAAAAAAATTAAAGTACTTACATATTTATTTCATATTTTTTATGTAAAGCATAAAACATAGTGAGGTAATTTAGAGAACGTTAAAGACAAACATGGAGACGCAGCCCTTCCTTTATAATCCGATTATCCACAAATTCTCATTACAAATGGATCAGCGCAGCTTTTGATAATTGGTGAAAGTCATCCCAGCCGTATTACTGAACTCCCAATTTAATATCTTTGTTTTATAATGCGGTTATTAATGGCCTTGAGGTTTTCTTATATTAAAACCCCATCACCTATTTATTTGAAAACTATGTGTGTTAAGTGATATAATCTCCCCTATCTACATGGACTCCAGGCTAACTATTCTATTTTTCCAATCTTCAAATATTCAAACATGTTAGAAGCTCAAATTTTTGGTGGCACAGAATCTACGATTCCAACATGACTTGAAGAAATAGTTTCTCATACTTCAAAGTGAAGCTATAGAGCAGTAATGACGAACCTTTTAGAGACCGAGTGCCCAAACTGCAACCCAAAACCCACTTATTTATCGCAAAGTGCCAACACGTCAGGGGGCGGGGCTAATCACGACGTATGATTTTACCCACATCATTCTGAAAAAGGACAGGACTGCTTCAAAAATACACAGGGTGTGGATTTGCATGTCTTTTTAGATGAGGAAATGCTGCAGAATGTCCTCAGAGGAAATTTCTGTGGAAAATTCTGCAGCATTTCCGCATCCAAAAAGCAGTCAAAATCTGCATGCTGTCTATTTTAAAACAGCCCTGCCCATTTCTGCCACATGTAAGCATACCCCAGCGGTAATAGTGATCCCCCACAGCTGCCCCCAGTATAGTAGTGACACCCCACAGCCACCCCCACGTAATAGTGACACCCCCCAGCGGCCCCCCGCGTAATAGGCACACCCCACAGCGGTCCCCTGCGTAATAGTGACAGACCACAGCGCTCCCCCACGCAATACTGACACCCCACAGCGCACCGCCGCGTAATACTGACACCCCACAGTGCAACCCAGCGTAATAGTGACACCCCACAGCGCACCCCCGCGTAATAGTGACACCCCACAGCGCACCCCCGCGTAATAGCGAAAACCAACAGCGCACCCCCGCGTAATAGTGACACCCCACAGCGGCCCCAGTAGTAATAGCGACACCCCACAGCAGCCCCCCGCATAATAGCGACACACCACAGTGGCCCCCCACATAATAGCGACACCCCAAAGTGGCCCCACGCATAATAGCGACACACCACAACGAGCCCCCGAGTAATAGCAACACCCCACAACGGCTCCCCGCATAAAAGTGACACCCCACAGCAGCCCCCCCGCATAATAGTGACACCCCACAGCGTCCCCCAGAGTAATATCGACACCCCACAGCATACCCCCAGTCTGTGCTGCAGCCGCTCTGTGTCCTGCTCTCCAGCTGCCACCGCCGCTCCCTCCACTGGCAATGGCTGTGCTTATGCCGCCGGCACTCTGTCTCCTGCTGCCGACGCCGCTCCCTTCAGCGTCCCTGCTGCTCTCTCTGCTCGGTGTGCCGCTGCTCTCTCTGCTCGGTCCGCCGCTGCTCCCTCTACTCGGTCTGCCACTGCTCCCTCTGCTCCGTCCGCCGCCGATGCTTCCCCTGGTAAGGCCACACACGCCCCCAGCCTATCAAAAGCTGTGGGGGTTACACCATGTCAAACCCCTGTATTATGTCGCCACCCCTAACTTCTGGTGGCGATATAATACAAGATTACTGGGGAGCCGTGGCCCCTGCTGGTACTCACAAGTGGTGAGCCGCCATTGGCAGCGCGTGCCAGCAGTGAGGACTCTGCGTGCCACCTCTGGCACAAGTGCCATAGGTTCGCCACCACTGCTATAGGGGGTGTAGAGGTGGCAACCAAATCCAAACTTTGCCACATAGGAAGAAATTAGTATTAGAAATGGCATATAAGTTTTGCCTTGGGGCCCAGGACTTTCAGGTGGCTGGTGCCTCGTTATGGGGCCATCATCAGTTTTCACACAATTCAAGGCTTTGGACTCTTAGGACAGGCCTTGGAGCATAGTGCCATAATATAAGAATGGTAACAGCCAGCTGTGAGTTTATTCATTGGCCAGTGTTTTTGGGTGAAAAAAGGTGGCAACCCCAAGTCTAAGAGTACTTTTAGATGGGACAACTGCTGGGCGCTTAAGTGCCTGACAGTGGTCAGTACCACTATCGCTTCTGTGCATTCACACTGTAGTTATAGTCGTTCATTGAATGAAGGTAGAGCGCACCATAGATTTCTTACTTCCATTCACTGTGATCAGGCAGTCACTCAAAGATGAATGATTGACCATTTACAAGTGGGAACCTGCTCACTGTCTATATATATTTTTTAACGTGATTGTCAATGGGACTTTCTAATGTTAAAAACGCATCGCACAAAAATTGCAAAGCACCAACTTGCAATGCGTTTTTAACATTAGAAAGTCCCATTGAAAATCATGATAAAAAAACACTGCGATATCACAGCATTAAAAGAACTTAAATGGGTAGGAGCCCTAAGAGGGATCTTCTGATCTACTGGGAATGGACTTCATGCAAAAAAAAATGTTCAAGCAAATGTGTTGTGAGACGTTTTTGGTTTTTTAAAGCAAAATGTGAAAAATGCAGCAAGTTTGCAACATAATCAATGGGAAAATTCACATGAAGAAGTTGCCAAAGTTTTATACCAGAATCAGAAGGTCAGACATGGTGTATATTTTCTGCCTTCTGCGTTTGGTATGAAACTCTGGCAAAATCTTCACTTATCGCTTTCCTTGACCCAACAATGAATAGACCCAGCAAGGTCACTTTATTGCTGGCAGTGGCCAAGACTCCACTGACTGTAGCCTACGAAGCTCGGTACTTGATTAGATTGGAGGATTAGCTGCTTAATAATTACAATATTAATCTCCATGTTCCCTTTTAGTTACTGTATCAGCCACCCCTTTAACATCATGACACATGGATGTGGGTAAATAACCTGTAAATATATTTAACCTCCCGGCCATTTTCATCCCATCCCATTTCTTTGATTTTCTTCTGCATGTGTAAACTGTTCCTAACGGCTCCTTCATATCTCTGGGAGCGGGTCTTGAAGTACATGTATTCTCGGCTGAAGACAGGGTCCTTGATTACGAGCCGTACTTTAGGCTGCTTTTACACCTGTGAGGGGGTTCCATTTTTCTGCTCCATTCGCGGAGCCGGAAAGAGGAATCCCCTGGCCGAACAAGTCCGTGTCAGGCTGTCATTCAATAGCTGAGAGCAGCCCCTGATTGGTCCCTGCGCTGAGCCAATCAGAGGCAGCACTCACTTACCCATTCATGAATTCATGAATGGGTGAGTGAGAGCTGCCTCTGATTGGTGAGGGCTGTGACCAATCAGAGGCAGCTCATTCAGCAGGCGGGGATTTTAAATCCTCGCCTGCTGAATACTACTCACATCAGTTCAGGAGAACTGCCAGCCGGCCGCGGCTGAACTCCGTCTGCCGGGACAAGGTGAGTATATATATTTTTTTACTTTTTACACATTTTTGGATGATTTTCAGGGAAGGGCTTATATTTTTAAGCCCTTCCCGAAAATTCATCCTGAGATCGCCCGCAGCCCCATTGCTTTCAATGGAGCCGGCTATATTGTCGGCTCCATTGAATTCAATGGGCTGGACAGCTCTCCACTGCTCGGGCCTGTTTCAAAGGAAACGCAGCTAGAAGCAGATTTTTCGGCCCCGGTCACGCGATTTGCGGATACGCATCCATCATGCGATCCGCAAATCGCGGCAAAAAGCGCCCGTGTGACCGAGGCCTTATAATGAAAAAAATCAAAATAAAAAAAGCATATTTGGTATTGCTGCATCTGTAAAAGTCCAGTTTATCAAAACACATTATTTGGACCGCATAATGAACATCCTCAGAAAAAAATACAAAAGTCAAACTTGTGCTTTTCTGGTCACCCTGTCTCCAGGAGAAAATTTAATAAAAAGCAATCAAACTGTTGTATGTACTCCAAATTGGTATTAATAGAAACCACAGGACACAAAAAACAATCCCTCCCACGACTATGTCGATAAGAAAATAAAAAAGCTATGGTTGCAAAAATAATTTCATTTTTCTAAAGATATTTAATTTTTAAAAGTGGTACAGCAAAGAAAGAAAAATAAAGACATTTTATACAGTCACAATCATACTAACCCGTAGAAGAAACCATCTTGTCATTTTTCCTGCAGTGTGTACACTGTAGAAACAAGACCCCCCAAAATGTGGCAAAATTGTGTTTTTCTTCCATTTCACTCCACTTAGAATTTTTAAATAGTTTTTCAGTACATTATATGCACCTTAAATAGTACCATTAAAATATATAATTTGACAGCAAAACAACAAGCCCTGAGACAGCTATGCTGATGGATAAATAAAAGAGTTAGGACTTTTTGAAACTGGGGAAGAAAAAACAAAAATGAAAAAAAAAGGCAGCGTTCTTAAGGAGTTAAGATCACAATTAATTGCATGCGGTGTTGTTGCATTGTGTTATATTGGAGACGGTGAGGCATGTGGTGGTTATTATATAATTTTCAGTTCTTTGTACTTTGTTCTGGAGCTTTAAAACACATTTACAGCCTGTAGCTCAGAAACATCAAATATTCACGTTTCCTAGAGAGGTTTACTGCCACCGGCTTCTATCAACCTTCACAATAATTCATTCAGAGCATTCTGTAGTGGCCCAGAGTTAACGGGGCCCCTCCATAATGGTATGTTTGTCATGTGCAATGGTATTGTCAGTGTCTTCTATGTTGTATGCATTTGATGTTTATTGCACCTCTGCAGCACTGAATGAGTTAACATCTAGGTTAGCGCTGTGGAATATGTTGGTGCCATACAAATAAAGTTTATTATTATTATTTCTAAGGAATGTATCTTGTTGTATGTCATGTGACTATGTCTTATATATGTGATTGCAAGGTGGAATGCAAGCTAGTTAGTTAGTCTAGAAGAGTCTTGAAAAGTCTGCAAATGAGTGAGCCACACAGACACTGTCTGGTCTGTTTGTTCCAGAATGGAAGAGGCAAAAAATTATCCATCAGCTTGACCTGGGACTGCTTCAACCAGGATGCAGAAGTGCTACCACTAAGCACTGGGAACGAGAGAGAGAAAAGCAGGAAAGCACCTGAAGTGCGAGTGGTGAGTCGCAGGAGGAGGATCACACAGATAACTGGGACTGTGGTTTGTCCGGATTTTTCTGAGAAAGCCTACTTGACACGCCATCCTCTGAGAGTGTAAATTGTGTCAAACTGTTATTGTTGTATTGGAACTTTATTGGAGTTAAGTAAAAGGACATTACAGACAAAAAGTTATCCCTGTGCGCGGACTACTTTATACTCACTTCAAGATTCACCGCAGAGAATGGAACGGTGGTGTAACGGCTAACGAGTGACAACAGACTTTAAGGTAACCGCTAGTTACCCTTTCCCTGAGACCTCCCCCAGCAGTAATTTGGACGGGTCCCAAGCTACCCTCAGGAGAGGAGATGGTAGAGCCACCGTGACAGAAGCCTTTATCTACCCCGCCATCTCCTCGGCTGTGTACCCGCTCCTCGGATGCTGCAATTTTATAACTGTGACCAACCAACAATATGCAAACAAACAGATCTGTCCAATGATCCAGCAGCAAGAAAATAAAGGATCTGTATTGCAGAGTACGAACACACGAGTATAGAGCAAAGCTTACAGTTTCTCTTCTATGTGACTTGTTTGTACGTCATGATAATGCTAAGGTAATGCAGTACTTATAGGCTTCCTTCACACTGGCATAGTTATAGATGCAAAATGTGCGTACACAATACGCAGAGAATAGAGCCCACTGATATCAATGGGTTCATACACATTTTCCATTTTTGTGTGCGCGTATCTCGTGCGTGCAATAAAATAGGAGTTAGTCTATTTTGTGCGCATTTGTGCACCAAAGTCCCCCAAAGAAGTGTATGGGAGATGCGAGAATGTGCTTACAATAAACGGTACAATTTCATGAAAAAATAACACATCTGGGTACTTGTGGGTTATCTGTCACCACTTTTTGGAGTCGACCCATTCGATGCTATCTTGCAGGCTATTGCCGTGTTTATACCACCTGAATAATATTGTAAATATTTATGTTTTGGAGAAGAGTTTAAGAAATAAATAGTGTTTTTGTAAGACATATGTATTGGTGAACAATTTGTGAAATTAATTAAAAACGTGGTGACAGATAACCCACAAGTACCCACATCTGGAACTCATTAGGCAGGTTTGTCTGCTGTATGCAAATGAATGCTCTGCGTGCACAAAAATACAGTAAAATGTGCCAGTATGCACACAAACCAACCTCATTCATAGCACAAATACGTTGTGCTGCAGCGTGCCCATATGCCCGTGAGAACCCTTCACTGGGTAGAATCCTTAAAGTGTAACTTTTATTTATATGCAACTTAAAAATACGTATATTGGTCTGAGAGCAAACACACATACATATAAAAAAGGCTGTGTTCTCCACCAATGAGGGTGTGATCAAGAGTAGTCCAGACAAAAAAAGGCAGACTGAGAAAATGTCTTGCCTGTTTGTATAACTGCCCCCCTAATACTAAGAGAGAAGTTACATAAATGTAGGTCGACCACCTATCAAATGAATTTAGGTCTTTTATTAGATATACTCACTGAGCTATCATACACCCATATGATGATTACTGTATCACTACAGATGGATATTCAGTTAGCAACAACCACAAAGTAGCTACTTCCTAGACCGTTATGAAACATATCGATATACTAGAGGTTCAAGTCCTTACAGCCAAGATCAGTCTAATATAGGCCGCCTGCGCACGTCCAGGTCGGATTCCACATGCTGGATCTTGCAGGGGCATCCGACCCTGTGCCCAGCCGGTGATTCTGTACTGTGGATGTGCTGCGGTCGCACCAGTGCACATGAGCAGTACAGATTATACTGCGCCGTCACTAGGTGATTTTTGCTCATGGGCAGGGAAATCTGCTTTTCCATCGCCTGCTATGTAAGGTATTTGCTGCAGAATCTGGTTTACGCAATGCAAATCCGGTCGTATGCAGTCTGCCATACCGGAAGAACAATACTCCAATAAATAATTTTTTTTTCTAGTTACTAGACTGACCAATATATCATAATACAGGAGTAGCATTGCTCGGTTGACTGATCCTTAATCCCATGTCCGGTAAAAGAGATTAGCCAAATTAAATAGTAGGTGTACTTTCCTGTTAGGCTTAGATTGAATGGGGTTCTAGTGTATAATTGATGTATTAGAGGTTTACAAGGTCCATGGTTTGACACATTTCTTTTGATTACTCAAATCATCAGGAAGCTTATAGCTGAGTTTGTTATGAGAGGATCACAATTATGGTCCCCTATCCCTTGATCCAATGGAACACATATCCTGTTGGATATCCATGAGGAGCAACCTTTTGGGGTCAAAAGGTCTCCCTATCTTTTCTAATATTAGAGTTCTAGGTTTTATCGAGTAATTGCACAAAGCAAAAATAAGAATAAGGGCTCACACCCACTGGCGTTTTTTTTTCTTTCGCTGCGAGAGTGAGTGAAAACACTCACCTCACAGTGCGATATCACCCCTCTTTTCAATGGGGCCAGCGGCAGCAGCGCTAGCCCAATTGAAAACATAAGCAGAATATCGCTGCCTGCAATTGGCTGAGTGCTCAGTCAATCAGCACAGCCCTTTCAGGAGGTGGGGCTTTTTAAATCCCCGCCTGCTGAAAGTGCTGGACAGCAGTGCAGGGGAGCCAGCCAGAGGACACGTCTGAGCGGCGGAGAGGTGAGCAAAGATTTTGTTTTGTTTTTTTTAACCAGCTAGGGATGATTTTCAGGGAAGGGCTTATATTTCAAGCTCTTCCCCGAAAATCATGCTGCGGGGGTTGCCACAAAACCACTGCTTTCAATGGGGCCGGCAGCGCAACAATGACTTCCAGATCAGATCTTACCTACTGCTTTCCTGATGCGAGTCCCCTCCTTACCTCCATTAAAATATTAGTAAGGGTCTTCACATTAAAGGAAGGTCTTTCCCTTTCACTGGCAAGGTCAGGGTTAAGGTGTCTCCTTGCAGCGCTCACTTTCCACCAGGCCATTGTATAATGTATACAGGGAGCGAGGGCCTTCCTTGCAGGGTGGCTGTCTGGATGGTAACTTCACAGATATAACATCCCCAGATAGTAGAGTCAGGACTCGATTGTCAGAGACAACACAAACCAATATAAGAAGTTGTCCTATGTTTTTTTTTTATTAAGTACCAGGTAAATAGGAGGGGAAGATATACAAGTGTTGTCATGAGCCTGTAGAGGGAAGGCTTGTAGATGATAGATAGATACAAAGGAGGAAGCATTGTAATTATGGACGATGAATTTTATGATTTAGAGGCTTCTGTAATTCTTAAAGATATAAACTACCCAAAAAAATTAGACAATAAACCTACAGGAGAAATCACTATCACTTTACATGAACTGGCAGAGGAAGCTTTATTATATGAGTGCTTGACAAAATACATTTCTTTACTCCAATATACCAGATATGAAGGGGATCGAGGCAATATGCCTCTTTTAGATTCAGATGCTTTGATGCCAAATAGAGATGAGCGAACGTACTCGTCCGAGCTTGATGCTCGGGCGAATATTAGGGTGTTCGGGATGCTCGTTACTCTTAACGAGTACCACGCGATGTTCGGGTTACTTTTAGTTTCCTCTCTGAGACGTTAGCGCGCTTTTCTGGCCAATTGAAAGACAGGGAAGGCATTACAACTTCCCCCTGTGACGTTCAAGCCCTATACCACCCCCCTGCAGTGAGTGGCTGGGGAGATCAGATGTCACCCAAGTATAAAAGTCGGCCCCACCCGCGGCTTGCCTCAGATGCCTTGTGACTGAGTTAGCTGAGGGAAAGTGCTGCTGCTGGTGCTGCTGTAGGGAGAGTGTTAGGAGTGAGTGTAGGCTTCAAGAACCCCAACGGTCCTTCTCAGGGCCACATCTATCCGTGTGCAGTACTGTGGAGGGTGCTGTTAGCAGTGTTGCACAATTTTTTTTTTTCAAAATCGGCTGTCTGCAGAGCATTGCGCCCTGCAGTAATAGTCCAGGGACAGAAGTGGTTGTTAGGAGTGAGTGTAGGCTTCAAGAACCCCAACGGTCCTTCTTAGGGCCACATTTAACCGTGTGCAGTACTGTGCAGGCTGCTGTTAGCAGTGTTGCATTTTTTTTTTTCAAAATCGGCTGTGCAAAGCATTGCGCCCTGCAGTAATACTACAGGGAGAGAATTGTGTAGGCAGGGCCAGAAGACATATATTATTGATTGAATATAGTCAGTGGGCCTTTTCTTTTTTAAAAAAGGGAAAAATTCTATGTGCCCTGCCTCTGTCAGTCCTCAGCGTTCTGTGTACGTGTGTGGTGGGTGGAGATAGTAAAAAATTCATACGCAGCCAGCTACGTTTAACAGCAGGCTTGCGCCAATTTATTTCCTGCCTTCCTGGGAAAAATCACCGCTCTGCTGCACTTCATATAACTGCATTTCTGTGGAACAGATTTCTTATCTGATTGAATATAGTCAGTGGGCCTTTTCTTTTAAAAAAAAGGGAAAAATTCTATGTGCCCTGCCTCTGTCAGTCCTCAGCGTTCTGTGTACGTGTGTGGTGGGTGGAGATAGTAAAAAATTCATACGCAGCCAGCTACGTTTAACAGCAGGCTTGCGCCAATTTATTTCCTGCCTTCCTGGGAAAAATCACCGCTCTGCTGCACTTCATATAACTGCATTTCTGTGGAACAGATTTCTTATCTGATTGAATATAGTCAGTGGGCCGGCCTTCCCTTTAAAAAAAAAGGGAACAATTCTATTTGTCCTGCAGGCTTGCGCCAATTTATTTCCTGCCTGGGAAATCACTGGTAATACAGCATGCTGAGGGGTAGGGGTACGCCTAGAGGACGTGGACGTGGCCGAGGACGCGTAGGCCCAAGTGAGGGTGTGGGCACAGGCCGAGCTCCTGATCCAGGTGTATCGCAGCCGACTGCTGCGCGATTAGGAGAGAGGCACGTTTCTGGCGTCCCCACATTCATCGCCCAATTAATGGGTCCACGCGGGAGACCTTTATTAGAAAATGAGCAGTGTGAGCAGGTCCTGTCATGGATGGCAGAAAGTGCTTCGAGCAAGCTATCATCCACCCACAGTTCTGCGCCGTCCAGTGCTGCAAATCCGAATCCTCTGGCTGCTGCTCCTCCTTCCTCCCAGCCTCCTCACTCCACTACAATGACACATGCTCAGGAGCGGGAACACTCCCAGGAAATGTTCTCGGGCCCCTGCTCAGATTGGGCAGCAGTGGTTCCTCTCCCACCAGAGGAGTTTATCGTCACTGATGCCCAACCATTGGAAAGTTCCCGGGGTCCGAGGGATGAGGCTGGGGACTTCCGGCAACTGTCTCAAGACCTTTCAGTGGGTGAGGAGGACGATGACGATGAGACACAGTTGTCTATCGGTGAGGTAGTAGTAAGGGCAGTAAGTCCGAGGGAGGAGCACACAGAGGATTCGGAGGAAGAGCAGCAGGACGATGAGGTGACTGACCCCACCTGGTTTGCAACGCCTACTCAGGACAGGTCTTCAGAGGGGGAGGCAAGGGCAGCAGCAGGGCAGGTTGCAAGAGGCAGTGCGGTGGCCAGGGGTAGAGGCAGGGCCAGACCGAATAATCCACCAACTGTTTCCCAAAGCGCACCCTTGCGCCATGCCACCCTGCAGAGGCCAAGGTGCTCTAAGGTCTGGCAGTTTTTCACAGAGACGCCTGACGACCGACGAACAGTGGTGTGCAACCTGTGTCGCGCCAAGATCAGCCGGGGAGCCACCACCAACAGCCTCACCACCACCAGCATGCGCAGACATATGATGGCCAAGCACCCCACAAGGTGGGACGAAGGCTGTTCACCGCCTCCGGTTTGCACCGCTGCCTCTCCCCCTGCCTCTCCCCCTGAGATCCAACCCCGCTCTGAGGACACAGGCACTACCGTCTCCTGGCCTGCACCCACACCCTCACCTCCGCTGTCCTCGGCCCAATCCACCAATGTCTCGCACCGCACCGTCCAGCCGTCGCTAGCGCAAGTGTTTGAGCGCAAGCGCAAGTACGCCGCCACGCACCCGCACGCTCAAGCGTTAACCGTCCACATAGCCAAATTTATCAGCCTTGAGATGCTGCCGTATAGGGTTGTGGAAACGGAGTCCTTCAAAAGTATGATGGCGGCGGCGGCCCCGCGCTACTCAGTTCCCAGTCGCCACTACTTTTCCCGATGTGCCGTCCCAGCCCTGCACGACCACGTCTCCCGCAACATTGTACGCGCCCTCACCAACGCGGTTACTGCCAAGGTCCACTTAACAACGGACATGTGGACAAGCACAGGCGGGCAAGGCCACTACATCTTCTCCCTGACGGCACATTGGGTGAATTTAGTGGAGGCTGGGACAGAGTCAGAGCCTGGGACCGCTCACGTCCTACCCACCCCCAGAATTGCGGGCCCCAGCTCGGTGGTGGTATCTGCGGCGGTGTATGCTTCCTCCACTAAACCACCCTCCTTTTCCTCCAACGCAACCTCTGTCTCGCAATCAAGATGTGTCAGCAGCAGCAGCGCGTCGCCAGCAGTCGGTGTCGCGCGTCGTGGCAGCACAGCGGTGGGCAAGCGTCAGCAGGTTGTGCTGAAACTACTCAGCTTAGGAGATAGGAGGCACATGGCCCACGAACTGCTGCAGGGTCTGACTGCGCCGCTGAGCCTCCAACCGGGCATGGTCGTGTGTGACAACGGCCGTAACCTGGTGGCGGCTCTGCAGCTCGGCAGCCTCACGCACGTGCCATGCCTGGCCCACGTCTTTAATTTGGTGGTTCAGCGCTTTCTGAAAAGCTACCCACGCTTGTCAGACCTGCTCGGAAAGGTGCGCCGGCTCTGCGCACATTTCCGCAAGTCCCACACGGACGCAGCCACCCTGCGCACCCTGCAACATCGGTTTAATCTGCCAGTGCACCGACTGCTGTGCGACGTGCCCACACGGTGGAACTCTACGCTCCACATGTTGGCCAGGCTCTATGAGCAGCGTAGAGCTATAGTGGAATACCAACTCCAACATGGGCGGCGCAGTGGGAGTCAGCCTCCTCAATTATTTTCAGAAGAGTGGGCCTGGTTGGCAGACATCTGCCAGGTCCTTGGAAACTTTGAGCAGTCTACCCAGGTGGTGAGCGGCGATGCTGCAATCATTAGCGTCACCATTCCTCTGCTATGCCTCTTGAGAAGTTCCCTGCAAAGCATAAAGGCAGCCGCTTTGCGCTCGGAAACAGAGCCACGGGAAGACAGTATGTCGCTGGATAGTCAGAGCACCCTCCTGTCTTTATCTCAGCACGTTCAGGAGGAGGAGCATGAGGAGGATGAGGAGGAGGGGGAAGAGACAGCTTGGCCCACTGCTGATGGTACCCATGCTGCTTGCCTGTCATCATTTCAGCGTGTATGGCCTGAGGAGGAGGAGGAGGAGGAGGAGGAGGATCCTGAAAGTGATCTTCCTAGTGAAGTCAGCCATGTGTTGCGTACAGGTACCCTGGCACACATGGCTGACTTCATGTTAGGATGCCTTTCTCGTGACCCTCGCGTTGCACGCATTCTGGCCACTACGGATTACTGGGTGTACACACTGCTCGACCCACGGTATAAGGAGAACCTTTCCACTCTCATTCCCGAAGAGGAAAGGGGTTCGAGAGTGTTGCTATACCACAGGACCCTGGCGGACAAACTGATGGTAAAATTCCCATCCGACAGCGCTAGTGGCAGAAGGCGCACTTCCGAGGGCCAGGTAGCAGGGGAGGTGCGGAGATCGAGCAGCGTGTACAGCACAGGCAATACAACAGTCTTTAAGGCCCTGGACAGCTTTATGGCTCCCCAGCAAGACTGTGTCACCGCTCCCCAGTCAAGGCTGAGTCGGCGGGAGCACTGTAAAAGGATGGTGAGGGAGTACGTAGCCGATCACACGACCGTCCTCCCTGACGCCTCTGCCACCTACAACTACTGGGTGTCGAAGCTGGACACGTGGCCTGAACTCGCGTTGTATGCCCTGGAGGTGCTTGCTTGTCCTGCGGCTAGCGTCCTGTCAGAGAGAGTGTTTAGTGCGGCTGGGGGAATCATCACGGATAAGCGTACCCGCCTGTCAACCAACAGTGCCGACAGGCTTACACTCATCAAGATGAGCAACGCCTGGATTTCCCCAGACTTCTCTTCTCCACCAGCGGACAGCAGCGATACCTAAGCAATACGTAGGCTGCACCCGCGGATGGAAGCATCGTTCTCTCTCACCATCCAAAACGGGGACATTTCTGCTTCATCAATCTGTGTCTAATATTGCTCCTCCTCCTCCTGCTCCTCCTCCTGAAACCTCACGTAATGACGCCGAACGGGCAATTTTTCTTAGGGCCACAAGGCTCACTCATATAATTTTTCTTAAAAATTTTTATACGTTTCAATGCTTTTAAAAGCGTTGAAACTTTAACTTGAACCAATTTTTCGTTAAACTGGGCTGCCTCCAGGCCTAGTTACCACTTCAGCCGCATTAACCAAAGCGATTAATGGGTTTCACCTGCCCTCTTGGTTGGCCAGGGGCAATTTTTCTGATGTACATTAGTACTGTTGATACAGCAATTTTTGTGGGCCATCGCCTACAGTGTAATCAAATTAATTTTTAGCCCACCTGCATTACAGCTGACGTTGCATCCGCTGTGTTGGGATATTTTTATGTACCGCCGGTGGGTTCCAGGGAGCCACCCATGCTGTGGGTCCACAGGGAATTATAAATGCATCTGTTTCCACTTCTAAAGAACCCCAGTCTGACTGGGGCATGCAGTGTGGGCCGAAGCCCACCTGCATTAAGCACAACATTACTACCTCAGCTGTGTTGGGCAATGCAACGGGATACATTTATGTACCGCCGGTGGCTTCCTGGCACCCACCCATGCTGTGGGTCCACAGAGAATTATAAATGCATCATTTTCCACTTCTAAAGAACCCCAGTCAGACTGGGGCATGCAGTGTGGGCCGAAGCCCACCTGCATTAAGCACGACATTACTACCTCAGCTGTGTTGGGCAATGCAATGGGATATTTTTATGTACCGCCGGTGGGTTCCAGGGAGCCACCCATGCTGTCGGTCCACAGGGACTTCACAATAGGGAGTTGTACCTGCCTGTGTCTATGAATTAAAAACCGCGGTCTGACTGGGGCATGCAGACACCTTGACAGAATGAATAGTGTGTGGCACATAGGTTCCCCATTGCTATGCCCACCTGTGCAGCTCCTGATGGCGGTGGCACAGGATTATATTTCTCATTGCTTCTGTACAGCAGTGTGGGCTATCGCCCCGCCCCTTTTAAAGAGGGTCGTCGCCTAGCCGTGCCAACCCTCTGCAGTGTGTGCCTGCGCTTCCTCGTCATGGCAGACGCACTTATAAATAGACATGAGGGTGGTGTGGCATGAGGGCAGCTGAAGGCTGCGCAGGGACACTTTTGTGTGCGCTGTGGACACTGGGTCGTGCGGGGGGGTTGGGCAGCATGTAACCCAGGAGAAGTGGCAGCGGAGTGTCATGCAGGCAGTGATTGTGCTTTGTTGGAGGTAGTGTGGTGCTTAGCTAAGGTATCCATTGCTAATTAGGGCTTTTCAGAAGTAAAAGTTGTTGGGAGGGGGGGGGGCCCACTCTTGCCGGTATTGTGGCTTAATAGTGGGACCTGTGAACTTGAGATACAGCCCAACATGTAGCCCCTCGCCTGCCCTATCCGTTGCTGTGTCGTTCCCATCACTTTCTTGAATTGCCCAGATTTTCACACATGAAAACCTTAGCGAGCATCGGCGAAATACAAAAATGCTCGGGTCGCCCATTGACTTCAATGGGGTTCGTTATTCGAAACGAACCCTCGAGCATCGCGATAATTTCGTCCCGAGTAACGAGCACCCGAGCATTTTGGTGCTCGCTCATCTCTAATGCCAAATCATCCGAAGTTGTTTTAAAATCTATTCATTTCATTTTACGCAATAATCTACAATAAACAATTTTATCTTCAAACGAAAAGAACAGCCAAGGGGACTAAATTTCCCCCAAGTTATGCCAATTTGTATATGGGTGCTTTTGAGTTGGAAATACACGATGGCCGTATAATATTTTACAAGATTCATTGATGATGTTCTGATCATTTGGGATGCGGGTGAGATCGATCGTCAGACTTTGCACATTCCCTAAACCAAAACTCATGGGGGCTTGAGTTCACTGGGACTTTTAATAGAGACAGAATTACCTCTTTAGACTTGGCAATTTATATCAAAAATGGTTCCATTTTAACTAGGGCACTTTTTTTAAACCAGTAGACTCAAAGGCCTACTTGGATTTTACGCTAAAGAATGGAAAGTAAATATCCTGTATGAATAATTTAGAAGAATACGCAGAAATTGTATGACTGCTGAATATTCTAAAGATCAATCTGAAGTTCTAATTAGACGGTTTAGGGAAAAAGGGTATCCCACTACTCTGGGCGAGTCTGTGTATAGTACGGTTTTGAGCCAAAATTGGACTAGTGGTTTAATAGGTGTATCAAAAAAGGATCTTTTGACTTTAAACCCCTTGTTATAACCCACTGTAGCTCCCAACATCATCTTTTGGAAAAAAATGTAAATAAGCATTGAGGCATTCTGAGGGGGGATCCTTTTTTACAGGAATAGATCCTACATAAACTGAAGGTCATCTTTCAAAAAAACAGCAACCTCAAGAACATCTTAGCTCCCTCTTGTCGATGCCCCCCTAATAAAATGTTACAGAGTGGGCCCAAAAATAATAAAGAAAAAAAAATTATAAAGCAATTTTTAAACTGCAGGTCTTCATATTTAAGTGTGTCCAAGCATTTTTTTTACCATCACAACAAGGACGCTGCTAAAATGCGCATCACTCCTTTAGAAAAAATACCCCACGGATATTTATCACACCTAAAACCCAAGGAGATGTTTGGATTTTTGTCTGAATACTTTGAAACCCCATGGTTTAAATTAAGTTTTAGAAAGTTTGAAGTATACATTATATATCACTATTGATTATTACAACACCATTACTATTAAATAATGTATAGATATATTACATTTTTGTAGATAATATTGCTCTTAACCATGTGACATATATATATACACATACACACATTCCCAACAATATACGTCTCTCATCCCTACGGTCCGTTTGTGGTTACTTTTATTTCATCTTCTTATTGGAATTATGATGCATTAGTTTTTTAATAATTTAATTACTTATTCATATACCCTAAACTTGATATATTATTAACCAGCTGTTTAATATTCTGACAGGCATTCAGTCATTTATTATATGTCCTTTAACGGTCTTAAATACTAAATTCAAGCAGGGGGTTCATTATTTCATTCAGGGGTTCATTATTTCATTCCCACATATTTGTTTATTGTTTATGGTAGTATGTTTTTTTCTATCATGGTTTGTGATTTTTTTGTTTTATATGGTTTATAAGTTCATGACATTGTCATGCATTCTGTGTTCATTTTAATTGTATACTTTTTTTAAATCTAATGTTTTTTTCTCATACATATTAATGATTAATCAAATAAGAACATTCTTTGTCCTTCTCTTCTTGTACAATAATTGGTAACATTATACACTGCATAACATCTTGTTTCCTTGTAGTTCATTAAACACTGATGTCTTTTGGTGCTTAGAGTGCACATTAACACAGATAAGGAGATATTTGTTCATGGCCCTGTTCGCCACTTACAGTATTCACATGTGTCGGTTGTGAAGAATGAAAAGAATGTGCATGTTCCAGGTGGAATTATGCATGTCATTTGGGCCCCTCGTCTGTGTTTGCGGTGTCTCTGTCCATGAGTCCAGTTCACAGTTTTCTGTGTTCTGTCTGAGTTCCTGAGTTCTTGTGTTAGCTGGACTTCACAGAATGCACACATATTGAGGAAGGAGTGACTAGATTACAGGAAGCAGAATAGTGAAGGATGAATTGTGATACAAAGAAAAGAAAGTAAAGGAAACAGTTTAACAACGGATCTCTGTGTGTGTTGTTTGTGTTCTGTTCCTCTCCTTGTCTGTCACACATGTGTATCTGTATTAGGCCCGTATGGATAAGTCCTACGTGTCATTCTGTCAATCTGGCATATGTCTGTTTTCTGTCCTATGTCAAATCCACCGGTCCACTGGTTGTTGGACTCCTGGTTCTTGTTTGTTTATTCTACCCGTCTGTTAGTAAATGGGCACTCGAGCCTGTTCCTGATCCCTTCATCCTTTGGTAGGCGGATGCTAGGATTTTGATTGTTCGTTTATCAGTAATTTTTGTATGTCTGCTCGTGTGATATAAGCAGACATACAAAATCTGCATGTAGGTATGATACCTTTTTATGACTAACAAAAATACATGATGTTACAGCAAGCTTTCAAGTTCTTCTATCGACCCTTCATCAGGCTAATGAAACTGGTTTGGACGGGGCACAAATATAGCATAGAAATGCAGAAGGGAGGGGACACACACACAGAAATCAACTTTTTGGACACCACCATAAAAATTTCAAACAACTCAATTTAGGCATCCCTATACTGCAAACCAATTTATCGACCCACATACCTCCTAACTTGCTCTTAACTTGATATCACTTGTCACATCATTAGTTCCATTTTGTGGGTTTGACCTCTAAGTGCAGGAGAACCTTTTTTTATTTAGTTCTGATAGATAGATATCAAAATAGGTGCTTCTCCCAGACAGCTTGAATTCATCTATTGTTGATTTTTCAACCACATCTGCTAGAAGTTTGTTCCAAGAATTGACTACACTTTCAGTAAAATTATATTTCTTGATGTTGCTTCTGATTTTTCTCCAATCTGTCTCGGATTGCACTCCCTTGTTCTACTGCTTAGCTTCACACAAGATGGAAATTTTCCCCAAGACCATTGGTGCAGATTTTATTGAGTTTTTAACAGCGTTCTGCAGAACCTCTCGTTGAATTTATTGCTTTTTTTTCCTACAAAATTTTATTGCAGAATTAAATCTTTTGTACATTAGACGTCCGCAACAACGATTCCACAAGACGTCCTTAATTCCACAGCAGAAAGCTTTTCCACTGCAAAATAAAATGAAATAAATCTTGTTATTTGTATAGCGCCAACTTATTCCGCAGCGCTTTCAGGTAATTTTTTTATTTATTACCCCCCACCAAATTGGGTACTCATTTTACCGACCTCGGAAGGATGGAAGGCTGAGTCGACCTTGAGCCGGCTACCTGAACCAAGCGGGGATTGAAGTTGCAACCTTCAGGTTGTGAGCGAGAGCAGTTTTAAAGCAAAGAAACACAGATTTTAACAGGTTGAGAATTCAAGCCCCATAGGGACAACATTGTAACATAGAAATCTCCACGCAGACTAATTCTGTCCCGTGGGAAAGGTCCCAATAAAAGCACTTCCCTCGTAAACCTTAGTATGGCAGAAAGCACTCAAAGACAATCGTCATACAGTAATCAGAAGTGGGAAGAGTAAAGTAGAATACTTACTCTACCAAGGAGGTGCATAGGTCCCGGATGAACCTCCGTCAGCACCCCATATCCGGAAATACAGTGATCCACATGGGTACTCCAGAGTTGGTACATGCAGTATAAAGAGACTATTGTTGATAGGGTTTATTGGGGATAAATAACAATTAATCACTTCGTTATACCTTTACCATATATAGTATAAGTTTTCCATCATGTCCCCCCTCTCCCTTCTCTTCTCCTGTAACATATAAAGGTTTCCATCATGTCACCCTCTTCCTTTATGTTCTCCTGTAACATATATAAGGGTTTTCATCACATTCCCCCTCTCCCATCTTCTTTCTGGAACATATATAAAGGCTTCCATCATGCCCCCCTATCCCTTCTTCTTCCTGTAACATATATAAAGATTTGCATCATGTCCCCCTCTCCCTTCTTCTTCCTGTAACATATATAAAGGTTTCCATCATGTCTCCTCTCTCTTCTTCTTCCTGTAACATATATAAAGGTTTCCATCATGCCCCCTGTCCCTTCTTCTTCCTGTAACATATATAAAGATTTGCATCATGTCTCCTCTCTCTTCTTCTTCCTGGAACATATATAAAGATTTGCATCATGTCCCCCTCTCCCTTCTTCTTCCTGTAACATATATAAAGGTTTCCATCATGTCTCCTCTCTCTTCTTCTTCCTGTAACATATATAAAGGTTTCCATCATGTCTCCTCTCTCTTCTTCTTCCTGTAACATATATAAAGGTTTCCACCATGTCTCCTCTCCCTTCTTCTTCCTGTAACATATATAAAGGTTTCCATCATGTCTCCTCTCTCTTCTTCTTCCTGTAACATATATAAAGGTTTCCATCATGCCCCCCTGTCCCTTCTTCTTCCTGTAACATATATAAAGATTTGCATCATGTCTCCTCTCTTTTCTTCTTCCTGTAACATATATAAAGGTTTCCATCATGTCTCCTCTCTCTTCTTCTTCCTGGAACATATATAAAGATTTGCATCATGTCCCCCTCTCCCTTCTTCTTCCTGTAACATATATAAAGGTTTCCATCATGTCTCCTCTCTCTTCCTCTTCCTGTAACATATATAAAGGTTTCCACCATGTCTCCTGTCTCTTCTTATTCCTGTAACATATATAAAGGTTTCCATCATATTCCCCCTCTCCCTTCTCTCGTTCTGTAACATATATAATGGTTTTCATCATGTCCCCCTCTCCCTTCTTCTTCCTGTAACATATATAAAGGTTTCCATCATGTCTCCTCTCTCTTCTTCTTCCTGTAACATATATAAAGGTTTCCACCATGTCTCCTCTCTCTTCTTATTCCTGTAACATATATAAAGGCTTCCATCATATTCCCCCTCTCCCTTCTCTTGTTCTGTAACATATATAATGGTTTTCATCATGTCCTCCTCTCCCTTCTTTGCTTCTATCTATATAAAGGTGAAAGCCTTCACTAACTGACTGACTCACCACTAATTCTATGAAATGTGGCATAACCATTCTTCAGGTCTCAAATAGGAAAGATAAAGGGGTCACAACTCGATTATTCAATGCTCAGTGCAAAAGTCTTGACACACCTGTGTAATGTACAAAATCTAATTCTCTAACTTTCCAATGTCGTACAAACATGAAATTTGGCATGACCATTCTTTACGTTCTAAATAGGAAAGTAAAGTGATCACAACTCGTTTACTCAATGCTAAGTGCAAAAGTATTGGCACCCCTATGTAATGTACCAAATCTAATTCTCTAACTTCCGGATGCAGTACAAACATGAAATTTGGCACACGCATTCTTCAGGTCCTAAATAGGAAATATACGGTCCTAAATAGGAAAAGTAAGTGGGTCACAACTCGATTTCTATGGCATACAGACTGCTACAAAAATGACATGATAACTTTATTCTATGGATATAGGGTTTTTTATCCTATACTACTTTTTTCCAAAGATAGTTAATGTTTTTTAATTATTTGATTCTGCCATCTTCTGACAGCCAGAACTTTTTTATTTTCCGTCAGCGTTGTTTTGTTAGGGCTCATTTTTTTGCGGGACTTGCTGTAGTTTCTATTCGTACCATATTGGAGTAAATACGAATTTTTGATCGCTTTATTACATATTTTCTTAGAGAAAGAGCAACCAAAAAAGCGCAATTCTGGCGTTATTTTCTTTTCTGATGACATTCACCGTGCGAGGTAAATAATCTGTGATCGCTGTTCATCCATACCCCGAATCTGCAGGACATAACTATACACCCTGTATTGTTAAGGGATTAATATTCTCTCTGGTCTGCTTCGCTAGAATGCATTATCTTTGTATGTTTAGCAGCTTGTTGTTGCTCAGTACAGTTCTTTCCTATTTTGACACTTTGCAATCACCTCCATTACTGCATTAATTACTTTATTCATACAGCAGTCAGTGTGTGTATATATATATATATATATATATATATATATATATTTTTTTTTTTATTGCATTCATGATCGATTCTGTGTGTATTCTACTCGTGTGACAGCTGTCAGATGTCATTACGCTATCACGAGTGTCTGATAATCCTGGCTCTTTAAATGTGTTTATTAACTTTAAGTTTTCTGTGAATGGCCAGAGGAGGGTGCTGATGCAGCACTGAAATGCCTTGCCCAGCCAATAAAGATTCCAATTTCCTTGAAGAACTGTGTCCTCCTGGATATCATGCCTGACATACCCATTCTTCTCCTCCCCTTGTCCAGTCTGAGGGGGTCAGTCATAATGAAGACAACCTGGTCACTGCTGCTGCAGCGATACTGATAAGGCGGTCTTTGGCTAGGGGAAGGGCATATGGCAAATGGCAACACTGTTTTGTCCTGTAAAATGCCTGACGGCCAAATGGAAGCTGTATGGACCCCGTTGTAGTTAATGAAGTCCATTAAAGGGGTTGTCCCGAGGCAGAAGTGAAAATTTTTTTTTGCCCAGTCCCCCTTCTAAAGCAAACATTACTATGCACAAGTGTAAATGACTTTTAATGATGGTTTCTACTCACCGTTCCAGCGTTTCAGCAACTTATAAAATTTCTTCCAAAGATGGCCGCCGGTCCTTTCCCAAGGTGCACCGCGGTTTTCTCCCATGGTGCACCGCGCTTGATGGAGCCCGACGTGTGCGCTCCCGAGACGCCAGTCACATGATTCAGTCGATGATGTCATCGCGGGAGGCGGGGAACTCTACTGCTTGTAATGCCTATTCCAGCCACCCCATTGGTTGGACGGCACGACCAGCAGTAGGGAGGTGGAGAGATTTGAGAGGCCGTGCAAGGGAGGATTCAGCCAGCACATGTTTCTCACTGCCATTTTCCATAAAGAAGCCTAGGTAAGAGCACCCGACCCGCTCCCCGCAGCAAATAACCCCCTCCATCCAGCCCTCTATATAGTCCCCGTTGATGCACTGTCTCAGCACCTCCTATATACTGCCTATATACTGACAATAATCTGCCTGCAACCTGCCTACTTACTGCTTGTAATCTGTCTGTAATCCATCCAACAATCTGCATACAATCTGCATACAATCTGCCTGCAATCTGCCTGCAATGTGCCTGTAATCTGCCTGCAATCTGCCTGCAATGTGCCTATAATCTGCCTGCAATCTGCCTGTAATCCGTCAAACGATCGGCATACAATCTGCCTACTTACTGCTTGTAATGTGTCTGTAATCCATCCTACAATCTGCCTACAATCTGCATACAATCTGCCTATAATCTGCCTACAATCTGCCTACTTACTGCTTGTAATCTGTCTGTAATCCATCCTACAATCCACCTACAATCTGCCTGCAATCAGCCTATTACTGCTTGTAATCTGTCTACAATCTGCATACAATGTGCCTGCAATCTGCCTGTAATCCGTCAAACGATCTGCATACAATATGCATACAATCTGCCTACTTACTGCTTGTAATCTGACTGTAATCCATCCTACAATCTGCCTACAATCTGCATACAATTTGCCTGCAATATGCCTACTTACTGCTTGTAATCTGTCTGCAATCTGCATACAATCTGCCTACTTACTGCTTCTAATCTGTCTGTAATCCATCCTACAATCTGCCTACAATCTGCATACAATCTGCCTGCAATGTGCCTGTAATCTGCCTGCAATGTGCCTGTAATGTGCCTGCAATCCGTCAAACGATCTGCCTACTTACTGCTTGTAATCTGTCTGTAATCCATTCTACAATCTGCCTACAATCTGCCTACTTACTGCTTGTAATCTGTCTGTAATCCATCCTACAATCTGCATACAATCTGTCTGCAATCTGCCTACTTACTGCTTGTAATCTGCCTACAATCTGCCTACTTACTGCTTGCAATCTGTCTGTAATCCATCCTACAATCTGCATACAATCTGCCTATTTACTGCTTGTAATCTGCCTACAATCTGCATACAATCTGCCTACTTACTGCTTGGAATCTGTCTGTAATCCATCCTACAATCTGCATAAAATCTGCATACAATCTGTCTACTTACTGATTGTAATCTGTCTACAATTTGCATACAATCTGCCTGCAATCTGCCTACTTACTGCTTGTAATCTGCCTACAATCTGCATACAATCTGCCTGCAATCTGCCTACTTACTGCTTGGAATCTGTCTGTAATCCATCCTACAATCTGCATACAATCTGCCTGCAATCTGCCTACTTACTGATTGTAATCTGTCTACAATCTGCTTACAATCTGCAAACAATCAGCCTACTTACTGCTTGTAATCTGTCTGTAATCCATCCTACAATCTGCCTACTTACTGCTTGTAATCTGTCTGTAATCCATCCTACAATCTGCCTACTTACTGCTTGTAATCTGTCTGTTTTACATCCAACAATCTACCTGCAATCTGCCTGCAATTTGCCTACAATATACATATGTAAAATCACAGAGGTAAGGAAAAAGAAAAAAACAAACACATTATTCACTGAAAAAGCCAAAAATACAATACCTGAAGGTCTGCAAAGCAGACACGGTCGCCATAGGCACGATCGCCATAAGGCAGGCACAATCGCCGTAGGGCAGGCACAATGGCCTTAAGCCCTGAAGATATGCAGTCAGCCAGACAATAAAGTGGAGGAGCAGCTTGTTCCTGGCAGGCTAATATGCAGTCACCCACTCAACCCAGCCCAAATTGGGGAGGAGTGACTGCATAGACTAATAGCCTGCGCATGTGAACGATACCAAAGATGTCAGCCATAGATGGGTGGTGACCCACCATACAGGATATCAACCCTGGCTGATATGACAGCGGGTTGCCCTGTATCTCTAAGGTGGGCCACACTGGCTGACATCTTGGGCTCCCCCACCAACTAGCAAACTACATACAAAAGTACTAATGCATACTAATAAAATGCGGGTGTTGGTACTGCATTTTGGCCAAAACGCATAGGCTGACGGACCGCGTCGAGGTCACACCGCTTCCGTCAGTACCTACGCTAACTCACGATAAATTACATAAAATCACAGAGGTAAGGAAAAAGAAAAAAACAAACACATTATTCACTGAAAAAGCCAAAAATACAATACCTGAAGGTCTGCAAAGCAGACACGGTCGCCATAGGCACGATCGCCATAAGGCAGGCACAATCGCCGTAGGGCAGGCACAATGGCCTTAAGCCCTGAAGATATGCAGTCAGCCAGACAATAAAGTGGAGGAGCAGCTTGTTCCTGGCAGGCTAATATGCAGTCACCCACTCAACCCAGCCCAAATTGGGGAGGAGTGACTGCATAGACTAATAGCCTGCGCATGTGAACGATACCAAAGATGTCAGCCATAGATGGGTGGTGACCCACCATACAGGATATCAACCCTGGCTGATATGACAGCGGGTTGCCCTGTATCTCTAAGGTGGGCCACACTGGCTGACATCTTGGGCTCCCCCACCAACTAGCAAACTACATACAAAAGTACTAATGCATACTAATAAAATGCGGGTGTTGGTACTGCATTTTGGCCAAAACGCATAGGCTGACAGACCGCGTCGAGGTCACACCGCTTCCGTCAGTACCTACGCTAACTCACGATAAATTACATAAAATCACAGAGGTAAGGAAAAAGAAAAAAACAAACACATTATTCACTGAAAAAGCCAAAAATACAATACCTGAAGGTCTGCAAAGCAGACACGGTCGCCATAGGCACGATCGCCATAAGGCAGGCACAATCGCCGTAGGGCAGGCACAATGGCCTTAAGCCCTGAAGATATGCAGTCAGCCAGACAATAAAGTGGAGGAGCAGCTTGTTCCTGGCAGGCTAATATGCAGTCACCCACTCAACCCAGCCCAAATTGGGGAGGA
This sequence comes from Eleutherodactylus coqui, assembly GCF_035609145.1. Taxonomy (NCBI): domain Eukaryota; kingdom Metazoa; phylum Chordata; class Amphibia; order Anura; family Eleutherodactylidae; genus Eleutherodactylus; species Eleutherodactylus coqui. The sequence goes on from NC_089839.1 coordinate 175,673,796, forward strand.
GTGACTGCATAGACTAATAGCCTGCGCATGTGAACGATACCAAAGATGTCAGCCATAGATGGGTGGTGACCCACCATACAGGATATCAACCCTGGCTGATATGACAGCGGGTTGCCCTGTATCTCTAAGGTGGGCCACACTGGCTGACATCTTGGGCTCCCCCACCAACTAGCAAACTACATACAAAAGTACTAATGCATACTAATAAAATGCGGGTGTTGGTACTGCATTTTGGCCAAAACGCATAGGCTGACAGACCGCGTCGAGGTCACACCGCTTCCGTCAGTACCTACGCTAACTCACGATAAATTACATAAAATCACAGAGGTAAGGAAAAAGAAAAAAACAAACACATTATTCACTGAAAAAGCCAAAAATACAATACCTGAAGGTCTGCAAAGCAGACACGGTCGCCATAGGCACGATCGCCATAAGGCAGGCACAATCGCCGTAGGGCAGGCACAATGGCCTTAAGCCCTGAAGATATGCAGTCAGCCAGACAATAAAGTGGAGGAGCAGCTTGTTCCTGGCAGGCTAATATGCAGTCACCCACTCAACCCAGCCCAAATTGGGGAGGAGTGACTGCATAGACTAATAGCCTGCGCATGTGAACGATACCAAAGATGTCAGCCATAGATGGGTGGTGACCCACCATACAGGATATCAACCCTGGCTGATATGACAGCGGGTTGCCCTGTATCTCTAAGGTGGGCCACACTATACATATGTAAGATGGGAATGGGAAATAGTTACATTTTCCATAACTGTTATAGCACTGCAATTAATTATTTGTACTTTGATTTTGTTTATTTAGTCAAAATCACACGCCACCATGTCCCACCTGGAGGAAGACCTTGAATTTGAAATTGAATCTTCATCCGATTCTGTTGGAGAGGTAAGACTTTGCTGCAAATAGAATTTGTTTAGCAATATGGCTTTGCAGCAAAGCATGCCAAAAAACATAATGAAACTAATGTTGATCTTTTTTTCGCAGGAATACATTTCTGATTCCGATGAAAATGAGGATGTTCCAGAAAGGCGGCAGTATTCTGAGGTAGGTGTTATAATTTTAAAAATTCTGATGGGTTTGTAATAGAGATGAGCGAACCTACTGGTTTCGAGTAATTACTCGATCGAGCACCACGATTTTCGAGTACTTCGGGGGGTGCCGGGTGGTTCGACGGAGCGGGGTGTAGCAGCGGGGAACAGGGGGGAGCCCAAGTGTGTATGTCTATATACAGTCACACGTACTTACGTGTGTGTGTGTGTGTGTGCATATATACACACGCACGTTTGTACGTGTTTATGCATACACACGTACGCACATGTGAATATGCATACACACACGTACGCACGTGTGTATGTGTTTATACAGTATTCTTCATATGTAATCCCTTCTTAGGTTCAACAACAACTGGCAGACTCCCTATATGCTCAGGCGGACATAAGCAGTGTCCAGTGCTTTCAAAATGATCCGCAGGGAGCAACAGAAGAGGGTGCGTCGGGATCCACTCAAGATCCATATGGCAGGCTTGCCAATACAGAGTGGTGTCACTGCGGGCAGTGCATTAGGATGCCCACAGTGGCAGAGTGTGTCTGCTGCAGAGAACACGATGTTGTCCTCCAAATGTTACCAGACACACAAGGCAATGCAAGTATAATTTTTAAAAAGGAAAAAGTTTATTGAAAAAAAAAAAAGTTTACTTATTGAAAAAGGCAACATAGAAAAACATAAGATATTATCAATGCACCATCCTTTTTCTCAGCAGAAAGTACTGTAATGCCTGTAATTCGCTGTCCACAGCAATGTTGTGTTTGTATAAATAGGTTTTTCACCTAAATATATATATGTGTGTATAAATGCGTGTACACACACATATATATAGTATACGTGTGTACGCGTACGAGTTTACGCTTGCGTGTATACGCGTATATGTATTCGTGTATACGTGTGTGTATATACACACACGTGTGTGTATATACATATATATATATATACATATATACGCGTGTGTATATATATATATATATATATATATACATTTATACACACGTGTGTGTCTATATATATATATATATATACACACACATATATACACACGTGTGTGTAATATATATATATATATATATATATATATATATAAACACACGTGTGTGTGTGTATATATATATATATACACACACACACACACACATATACATATATACACACGTGTGTGTGTGTATATATTATATATATATATATATATTTACATCACAAAAAAAAAATTGCAATGAGGTATTGGTTAATAAAATGACCAAATTAACAATTTTTTTGCAAAAACATTTAAAAAATATTATTGCTATACATTTAAATACATGTGTCATTAATTTGGTCATTTTACCGTAAGCTCGCAATCCACGACAAGGATCCTCATTCTCTTGCGAGACCTATCTAAAAAAATTAAAAAGTCCCTAACTAAAAATTTTACTATAAAAGGACGAAAAAATGGTTTTTACAAAATTATCAAAAATGTTGGAGTAAAAATTTAAAAATAGTTAAAAACACTGGCGAAAATATGCGTAGGATTTATGGGATGAGACGGGGAACATTTCACATTGTACCAGTTATATATTCTATTAAAAAAAAGGCATGTTATGGAGATTATTGCAAAGAGGAAAAAGGGATGTAAGGCCCCCATTTCAGGGTTAATCATGGTAACATTACAGATTTTACCATTTTTATAATCTATTCCAAAAATGCTTGTGCTAGAGATGAATGCAGAGCGGAAAAAGTGATGTAAATGAAATTTACAAAAGGGGCTGTAGCGCTGGGAGAAAAAAAAAGGAGGAGTAAGCACAAATTTAAATAAATAAAATCATACACACATGGAAATAAGACTGCAACGCACATGTAAACCACACAAAAGCAAACGTAAATAATAGAGACGCATAGAGAAAAGACAGACGTACAGTAAAAAAGTACAGATGATTTTTAGATAATTTTTTACACTTTTGTATAGACCAGCTAAAATTTTTTATTTACCTTGGAAATCTACTTTTGAATTTCTGAAGCAATTCCTGTTCACTTGGCCGCACAACTGGTGCAATATTTCTGGGCAATTCTGTGGCCATTGAATGCCATGAGATAGCCATCTCACCTTTAGCGAACTGCATGATTTCACGAATGATGTCACTTAGAAATTCCATGGATTTCGGTTCATAAAGAGCTTTCAAAATCCACTCCTTTCGTGCTTTTGAGTACTCTACTCGGTACCGCATCTGGTCTTCGCTCCCATCTTCTGATCCCGTTGATCTTCTGATCGACTGAATTCTACCAACGTTGTGATTGTGGTCTAGAACAGCAAGTTGCGTTCTAGCCACCATTCCATCATAAAAAAAATGTACACGTTTTGGTCTGTATTTCAGTACACTGGCGTGAAAAATCTCCAAATCACCAGTGTGACAAAAATGCGATAGGTGCCGGATGTCTTTCAGTAAGTTCTTATTTAGAACAACGGATTTCACTTTGACGTGGGGTGTACTGTTAGGGGCTAACCAAGCAGTGCCTGGTTCCAGAAGTGCGTGAGTGCAGCAGTGATATTGGGTATTGTTCTCCCACTCGTGCACGTCTATTATATGGCTTGTTAACGACTTCCATTTCTCGACCAGTAAATCGGGATTTTCTTTACTGGTATGCGAACTCCACCATAGATGATTTTTGATGCTGGATATCCATGGGGCTATGTTTGCACAGTGACCGGTTTTTGAAGCCCCAAGCAATTTCTTGCCTACTGCTTTGGCCACATGCCATACGTCAAGTTCGTGAATTATTTCGGGGAACTCCTCTCGCATAACTTTCCGGATGGAGACATGCCTATTGGTTGCCACAATTAGCACGTTGACTCCCTCGGCGATTTATTCACGGAGTGTTTTATTGGAATGCAGTAGTTTCCAGCGAAACAGATGTAGCTGGTGGAACAACTTGTTCCACCGTAAAGCCCCAAATTTTTTTGCTTCTAACCTCCAAAAATGTGTATACGGTGTACTTTGCAGAAAATCCTGGGCTATCAGATTGCCCGTCGCCAGCTATACACACGTGTGAGGATTTCATCTGTGCAATTAGATTTGCCCTATGCTGCATCCAATGCTTATCTATCACTGGGAATAATAAATTGTGTTGGTGCCGGTAAAAAGTCGCTTTCGAGATGCCAAGGAGTTTTAAAATCTGAAGCATATTTCTTACTTTTGCAAAATTGGAACCACTCAGAAGTATACTTGACGCCAGTAAAATATTCCCCGCCGGACAGTTGTGGATTAGGGGTTGACTTTGCCACAAATTGCAGGTGTGACCTCTTTGACAAAAAGATTTGACAATAACCATTGATCCCTTAGGAAAAATCCTGACGTGGGTTAGTTTCAGAAAGCATTGCTTTCTGTATGGGCAAGGGATCATGGCAAATAAAGCCATCAAGGAGCTTTTAAAGACCATGTATTTATCTTCTGCCGAAGGATCCATGTCTGTGGGTGCTAAGCTTTCAAATTCTGGTAAAGGGTTGGTTAAGGGGGTTATCTGAATCTGACGGAATGGTAACATCTTCACTGCCAGAACTCTCCGATGCTTGTGAGAATCTAAAGCTCCTGTCTTTGGGATCATCGGAAATACAGGTTGATACGCTTTCATCCAAAGTAGAATCAATATTGCTACTGGAAGGTTGCATATTGATTCTATCTCCATCATTTACAATTTTAAAAATTGGTCTTTCTCCGGGGTTCTCTAGGAAGGCAATATTACCGATATGTTGATATTGATTTTTATGGTGTTGAAGAGCATGGAGTACCCAGTGGAATTTTAAATAAACCGGGATTCTGGTGTATACTGGCTTCCATCGCATCGCATTGAATGCCAATACTTCTTGACTGTATTTGTGTCGTAGTTCAAGATTTATTTGAAGCTGCTTGGCAGGACTTGCATTTACCCCTCTCTGCATTGCTTGCTTCTGGGTCAGTTCTTCTTTCTTCTACATTTCTTTTAATATTGAGGATTAATTTTATTTCTACAGCAGAACCGTCGATGAAAATTGAAATAGGAATTTCTAGCTGGGTTTCTTAACCTTGTAAATATACGTCGGCAGTTGTTTCTGACACTGCGCGAGCTTCTTCATGGAAAGTTTCTGCCCGCGAAGTTTCTGCCGCTGAACTTTCCCGTTGCTGTGTCACAACACTTCTTCGACGTTTTCAAGAAGGTTCCCCTTTCTTCGTTAACTGGTTGGCTCGTGTCTCAATTTCCAACGTTGTTGGGAAAATGCTTGGCACAGCATTGGGCTTCAATTTCTTTACGGTTGCCAACTTGTATGTAGCAATCCTCCTTGAAATGTTTGCTGCATAACCGGGAAGCATCGGCACCTTTTTGTGCGGTAATCTTTGTAACTCACTCTTCGATGTCACCGAAGATGTGAGGAGCCTGAAGTAGCCAGAGTCTCGTTTTTTCCAAATTGATTGGAAACACATGTAGACTAACACTTTCACCTCCCTTCTTCCAGTAGGTGGTGCAGGTAGGAACCACACAGTTTGGCATTGTGCTGTTGTGTTTTAAAGAAGCTGTGATCTGCTGTGTGTGGGAATAAGAAGATGTGGTGCAAATACTCACCCTCTTGCAGTGACTTTGGAAGAAGATCACGAGTGTGAACCCGGGAAATCGACACTGGTCACCGCTGCGCTACGTCGTATAAGCTCTGCATTTTAAAATACAAGAAGAATTAGAATTACCTAGATGCTAAGCTATAACACCCACCCACCCACTGATAGCCACACAAACACAGACAAATTCATCCATCCATGCACAAATATACATGCATCCATTCATTCCTCCACACACACATATACACGCATCCATACACACACCCTCATCCATCCTGCCTCGCCCATACACGCGCCCGCCCATTCTTTCATCCATTCATCCTGCCTCATCCATCCATCCATCCATACATGCATCCCCGCAAACTTATACAAGCATACATACACACACACCCATGCACACCCCAAAAAAATTCAAAATTTTGGCAGTGTATATATAATAGTAAAAAAGGAACTGTCATCATGGATTACAAGCAACATGTAATACTGCTAGTGAACCAACTAATAGAGATGGACAAATAGAGAAAGAGAGAGACAGATAGAAAGAGAAATAGTTAGAGACAGATAGAAAGAGAGAAAGAGATACAGACAGATAGAAAGAGAAAGAGATAGAGACACAAAGAGAGAGAAAGAGACACAAAGAGAGAGACACACAAAACGAGAGAGACAAAGAGAGTGAGAGAGACCGATAGAGAAAAAGAGAGAGACAGTTTTATAGATAAAGAGAGACAGATAGAGAAAAAGAGAGAGACAGAGAGAGACAGAGAGAGAGAGAAAGAGAGAGACAGAGAGAGAGAAATATATATATATATAGAGAGAAAAAGAGACAGATAGAGAGAGAAAGAGATAGAGACAGATAGAGACACAAAGAGAGAGAAAGAGACACAAAGAGAGAGAGACACAAAACGAGAGAGACAAAGAGAGTGAGAGAGACCGATAGAGAAAAAGAGAGACAGTTTTATAGATAGAGAAAGAGAGAGACAGATAGAGAAAAAGAGAGAGAAAGAGAGAGACAGAGAGAGAGAAATAGATAGAGAGAGAGAGAGAGAGAGAGACAGATAGAAAGAGAAAAATATAGAGACAGATAGAAAGAGAAAGAGATAGAGACACAAAGAGAGAGAAAGAGACACAAAGAGAGAGAGAGAGACAAAGAGAGTGAGAGAGACCGATAGAGAAAAAGAGAGAGACAGTTTTATAGATAGAGAAAGAGAGACAGATAGAGAAAAAGTTAGAGACATAGAGAGAGAAAGAGAGAGACAGAGAGAGAGAAATAGATAGAGAGCTGTATCGCGCGAGCACGCTGAAGCGGCTCGTCCTCAGAGCAGAAGACCCGTCTAAAAAAGCCAGAAGACACCAAAATTAGACGGAGCCATGGAGACGGGGACGCTAGCAATGGAGCAGGTAAGTGAATAACTTCTGTATGGCTCATATTTAATGCACGATGTACATTACAAAGTGCATTAATATGGCCATACAGAAGGGTATAACCCCACTTCATTTCGCGAGACAACCCCTTTAAGCAGTAATATACTGTCACTTTTTGATGTTTGCTTGTTGGAAGGAGAAAAGCTGGGCAAGTATAAGGATCTGTGCAACTTTGCAAATGGCCAAATTCTGATCGCTAGAGCATCTCCAAAATGGTGGGTCTTTTGGGGTGTTCCTGGTGTACAGTGGATAGAACCCACCAAAAGGGGAATGGGCAACCAGGGCTCATTGATGCACAAAGGCTAGCCCATCTAGTCTGATCCCACCAAAGAGCTATTGTAGTGCAAATTGTTGAAAGAGTTACTGTGGGCTGTAAGAAAAAGGTGTTGAACATACACAAAAAAGACTGTATTATTTTCCAATGGACTCTCATGCTGTACTTGCATTTGGTTAAAAATGTATTCAATATAATAATACATTTCATTAAAAATTCTGTTTAATGAGAAGATCAGTATGGAAGTGTGTTATATGCATGAGGAAAAAACATTTACAGGCTTCCTGTGCAAAGTATTTCTCTGCCTCGCCCCAGAAGAACACACTCTGCCAAATGCATCAAATAGACTCATTCTTTAAAAACGATGTTCTACTTAAAATTGACACAGTACTGTGCCTAATGCAGCACTGAGCCCAGAAAAACATATATATTAAACATTAGTGCTGCACAAACTAAACATTTGAACCGTTTCAGCAAAAAGTTCAGTTAGGTAAGAACCTGAACCTCGGGTGATTCGTCTTGGCTGCACCCACTAAAAGAAACAAAAAAATCAAAAAAATGAGGAGAAAGAAGGAAAAAGGATGGAATCTTTTTTGCTTTCTTTCTCTTTTTTTCCTTTGTTTCTTTCTCTCGACTAACTTTGCCTTAAAAGCAGCTCAAAAGTATTAGATATACAGCTGCTTTAGTAGTATTGGTGAAATTTGGGTTCAGTTAAACTAATTTGGACTGAACCAAACCGTTTGCTTAAATTCGGTGAACTAGCAAATGCGAACTGTACAAAAGTTCGGTCATGACGTACATTTTCTTTTAATATAGTGTAGTAGACATGATAATTAATTAGTATAAAATGTCTATCGATTTGCACTAAACTAGACGCATTATGTGTGTTTTGTGACTTCAGCCTAATGTGAAACTCTGCTGCATAAGGAAAGGGTTAAATCACAGTGTTATATGTTATTGCTTGAGGGTCTTCCCAGTCCTCCCCATCCCCCACACAGAATCTTCTTGAACAAAGAGATATCTACTTTCAGTTTCAGATTCGAGCACATGTTTGTGAGACAAAGACTTGCTTATACATTGGACTTGAGAGAAGGTGGGCAGGAAGGAGGGGGGATTCTATATGATCCGACAAATGAGAATCATAAATGTTACTGATGTAATCTGTTAAACGCCCATAAAGGGCAGGTGTTATCCTTTTCAATAAAAGGCCCTGTCTGGCTGTTTCTAGGCAGAGAGCCATTTTGAGCATGAGACTGATACCTCGTGTTTGACCTGGTCAGTGTGCGCATACTGCTTCTACACAATTAGGAAGCTACAAAATCCCCCGAAACCTGCTGGAGAAAAATAAATTCTGTGAGGGTTAATGTGTCGGAAGGGCGGACTCGGCTGTTTAGGTCTGAGGGAACACGCCAGACACTTGCTCCTAGGTAAACTAGTGTGAGGTTAGGAAAATTTATGATACGTATATTTACCTTTTATGATTGAGCGTGTTATGTTCTCATATGTGAAAAGGTATATACGTGTGAAGTATAGCCGTGCTTTGTGACGGCTGACTCCAGAAACTCTTGGTCATTGAAAATAATCGTCAGTCTCTGTGTATAGCTAAAATGTCCTGTCCAGACGGATTACTAGTAGGGTTGATATAAAGGTAGATGAGATATATACCTTGAGCCGTTGTGGGTATTCTCCAGTAATCCCGTCTGTTTGGTATTATAGAAAGAATGTGCAGTGTTTATTATTGGGGGGGAGGGTGCTGATAAGAGAGTGGACTGAAGTTAAGCCACTGAGAGCATTTCTCAATTAACCCTTTCTGTTTCCTTTGTCTTTCCCTGTGTTTTGTAGAATTAATGTGCATTGTAATGTGAGTGGGAAAGAGAGGTTATATTGGAAGGATTTGAAGAAAGCAGATTTTACAAGAGAAACACTACTGTGTCCAGAAACTTTGAATAGGATAGAATGAGAAGGTTAGGCGTAGACGCAGGTTGTTTAGAGAATAGAGTTGAGCAGAGTTTACTGAACAATGGGAAAGGACCAGGAAAAGTTGCAGAAAGAAATGTCAGGTCATGGACAGATAAGCAGAAATGAATATGGTAAGATAGATTGTAGAAAGTTTTCAGAAGATGAGCAGGAAGCCTAGCAGAAAGAAAGGCGTTTTTAGCTAGTTTTTTGGTATAACGTAGTTAAGAGATTCAAGAGGAGAAAGCATGTAGGGGGGTATGTGTATTGCTTATGAACAATGTAATGCCTTTGTGTTGACTACAGCCCCTCCCTGTAATGGCGGCCGCACTTGCAATGTTTACAACCCCACATAGTGTGACTCTGCAGTAAATGTAGTGAGGCCTGCCCCCACCCTGAAGTTACTTCCCCCCATGTTCTCACTTTCAGGGTGTGTGATGTTACTTCCGGTCCCTCCCCATCCGGGACAGGACCTGGCCCCGCCCCTTCCGCCTCCAGCGGCCATTTTGCCTCACCTGGAAGTGCTGCTGCCCCTGGCCCCGCCCCTTCTTCCGGCAGCCATTTTGCCTCACCTGGGAGATCTGTAGCCCCGCCCCTTTTCTGCCTCTGGCGGCCATTTTGCTGCACTTGGGAGGCCTATATTCCCCAATGCCACTGTATCCAGTGCTAACATCATGATTGTCTGAAGTAAGGTTTTGTTTGACCAGACTTTGTTACGCTCCAAGATGTGGCCACTTTGGATGCGTGATAAGTTCAGGGAAACAAACCTTTGTGAAGATGCAGCTTGGGACATAGTAGATGACTAAGCTGATTTATAGTGCATGGAAGATTGGAGTTGATGCATGGGGGGGCAGAGGCCGGGAATACATGACAGGGGACGCTCTCTCATGTTCCCAGGGGCTCTGTTTTCCACTGCCCGCTTCTCCAATGGATACTCAGACCAATGATGTTATGGAAGGCTCCTACAGATGAAATAATTTCCCTATAGTCACCCAGCAAACTTTTTCACGCAATTTGATGAAGTAATTTTACTTTTTATGTGAAGAAAGAGGGACTGAATTGCCCAGAGTAGGATGTTAATTCATCCGTATTCTTTAGTTTTTCTTTAAGTCTTTTGTATATTCTAGTGTCAGTCTACACTGAAGCTATAATTATATTCCGACAGGAGAGTAAAAGCTAAACGCTGGCCATACCCTGAAATACTATTACACTGGGTGACGTAAAATTTGACTTGTGTTGCGCCCCCTTGTGTTAAAAAATGCTAACTGCGACCTGAAAAGAAAAATTTTTTTTTTTTTTTTAAGGAGATTTTCGCTCAGACTTCGCTGCATACAATGTCACCTTGACCTACAAAGTGTTTGTTTTTGTGCCTCTTGGTTTACTAGTTTGAACGCAATTACTCTTTTTTTCCATTGAGTATTCCGGTTCAAAAGGGGGGAGGCATAGATGATCTGGGTCATAGATGATCTAGGTGTTGTAGATCAGCTGTTGGGTTTTTAAAAAAATAAATGGAATAAGATAACAAGATTCCGAGCCATGTGAAATAGAACATCAGCACGATTATTTAGTACTAATACAGTAAGAAACTGCAGGTATGCAAACAGTTATCAGAACCTCTGTTGATAATGCATATGTTGAGCTTTTTGCAGATGGTACCAGGGTGAGGATTGATGACTCCACATCGGATATGCAGTGGTCACACAACAAGATGTCCTAGAAGCAGAAGCTCTGCCTCCGCATGTCTCAGCACAAGAAGCGGAATTGAAGGCCCTCACTGAGGCGAGTAGAGTGGCGAGAGGTAAGACCGGCAACCCTTTACAGTGACTCCTGGTATGCATTTGGCATAGCTCATGATTACGGCCCAATATGGAAGGCCAGACAGTTTTTTACCTTAGCAGGACAACCAATTGAGAATGGTGCAGCGGTACAGAGTCGCATGGAGGCCCTACTGCTACCTGACAAAGTTGAGAGTTCGCACCGATTCCTACACTGGAGAGGCGAGAGACGACACCCTCGCTGACAGCGCAGCAAAGGCAGCGGCCCTTAAGCCGTGGAAGAAAGAAGAAAAAGATACTGACGGCATGAGTCAGTGGTAAAAACTTTGGACATTGACAAAAATTTGGACTTTGATATGCTAAAGACTTTTACAGTTACAAGCCAGCAAGGAAGGAAAGGATAAATGGACTAATATGGGAGCAGCAGAAACAGGACAGCGTGTGGTGAACAGTCAACAGCACTTGCCTACCACAGTTCCTGTATCCCATGATGGCCCAGCTGATGGACGGAAAGACCCACCTAGTAAAGCAGCAATGACGACAACGCTTGAAAGAGGTTGGGCGACTTCTAGGTTCTCTGTAGCTGCTGCATCATTTGTCCGGTTTAGCATGATCTATGCCATAGGTGAGTCAGGGCAGAAGTAAATTTGCCACATCACACTTGCCTAGACCACTCTACCCATTTTCAGGGATTGCAAATTGACTACGTTCAGCTCCCACTTGTTGGGAAGTATGAATATGTGCTTGTTGTTGTTGATGTCTTTGCAGGTTAGAGGCTGACCCTGTTACCAAGGCGTACAAGTAGGTAACCCCAAAGAAGCTCATGAACGAGGTAAACTGTGAATATGGGGTACCAGAAGTGATTCAGAGTCAGACAGAGGTACAAACTTCGCAGGTGAATGTAACATGTCATGTCTGCTCTGGGTGTATCCCAGGCCTTTTACATACTGTACCATCTTTAGAGTAATGGAAAGGTGGAGAGACATAGTGGCACGCAAAAAGTAAGATACTTAAAAATGACGCCACTTTGGAAAGACTGTCATCCAATAGCCTTATACAGTGTTAGATATGAACCCAGGGGGGATTATACATTATCTCCCTATGAGATTGTTTGGGCTAGCCCCAAGGCTAGGTCGTTACTATCCTCAGTAGTTACAATTACAATCTGATGTGTTGACTGAGTATGTGATTTCCGTTGTTAAAGAACTAACCAAAGCCTATGCATAGGTGTTCTCTTCCAGACTCAGAGGCAGACACTGGGACACATATCTTGCAGCCTGGGGATTGGGTGTGCGTCAAGAAGTTCCTCAGGAAGCACCCTCTTGAGCCCCGATTTAATGGCCCCTACCAGGTGCTTCTGACTACTGCCACAGCTGTGAAACTAGCCGAAAGACTTACATGGATCCATGCTTCATACTGTAAGAAAGCTTCAGATCCGGGAGACCAGTCTTAGTTGTGACAAAGACATTACTCTGGTTAGGGCTAGTGAGAGAGGGGGGTGGCAACTGGAATCCTTAGTCGGAAGAATATGAGGGTATGGTTACCTTCTAGTATAACTCGTCCAATGCTCAAGTAGCTGCATATTCCTTCGACTATTGTACTGTGGTCCCGTGTCTAGGCGCAAGATCCCACCGCAGGCCAGATTTAGCTCAGTCCAGCTGGTTATAGGACTTATATACCCGGGGAATACAATATGTTTGCGCCACTGATAACGCCTGGGGAGAAGACTGCCGTTATCGGGGATTAGTGGGATGTAACGCAGGAATAGACTGGTCCTATAAACCGCGAAGTGCCTTAAATAAGAAAGACAAGAGCGGGAAATCCCTAATTAGTCGTATAATCCTCCTTGAGAATAATAAGGACAGCGGGTATTGGAAGGCTGAACTTAGTATGCTGCTTGGTTTTAATGCGGTTTTTACACTAACCATGGGAGATCCAAGCCCGGGGGACGGAGGGACTTATAGTCTGTGGACATACCGGTACGGGAGGACAGATCCCTTAGGGAAGTTTAAAATAAGGGGTATGGTAGATGCACCCGAATGGAAGCCTTCACTTAGTCCCGTGCCCATAATTAACCCCCTCCGCCGTAAGATAAAGACCTTGACGAACATGATGATCATAGCTGACCCTACTTTTAGTGGACACCTTGACAGTAGCGACTGGCTACTCTGACCAGAATCTCTGGTTGGAGTTGATGAGGTACAATGCTAACAGGAGCAACAAGTCTAACTGTTGCGTGTGCGGTAGTGCCCGACTACACTCGGGAATGGTCCCCCTAAATCTCCCTGTAGATGCTGAAGAGTGGTTTATTAGTCTCTTCACGAACATTTCCGCTAATTACACTGTCCGTGAGAAATGGAAGAAGGAATACTCTATAACTACTTAAGTGTTTTGCACCGGAGAGAGTATTACTGACTACCCTGGAAACTACACCTGCCAGGCAAATAGGCAGGGTGGAGGGAGATTTTTTGGGGGGGAACTAACCAACGGGTATTGCTCCTCCTACAGTACGATAGGAGGGGAATGGATGCAGAATCAGGTCCAGTCCTTAGGAGACGTTTACTGGCTTTGTGGAGACATGAGGTAGAGGACCCGCCTGGAGGGTAATTGGACAGGGAGTGTGCCTTAGTAAAGCCCTTATGCTCCTCCACATCCTGTCAGACAGCATTGAGGATAATGAGGTTACCCCCAATAGTTAATTTATCTTGATCCAACTCAGTCTGTGTTCTGTGGTTATCCTGTCATGTTGGTCTATCCTTGTTTTCCGCATAGGTACGGCGGTTCCTTCCAGTCTTGTCACTAGGTAGTGTAGGGTCAGGGTGAGGCGACCTGGACGTGTTCACCATTAGGACTATCTCCAGGAGGGCCATTGGTGTGGGTGAAGATTAGGGAGTCCCACACCGTGCGTACCTGTGCACACTACTAGTATTGTAACATTATACTAGAGCGAGAAGAGAGACCCCTGGTGGTAGTTTTGATCTACACGTATACATTGACGTCATAGGATAGCCAAGGGGGGTACCTGACAAATTTTAAAAATTAGAGACGAAGTTAAAACTAGATTCAAGTCCATTTTCCTGATCATTATGGTAAATAAATGTTGACTGGATTAATTATGCTTTATTATAATTAGCAGTGGTTTATAAATTATACTAGAGATGCCTTATAGGGACTAGTCAACCAATAGGACCTACCTCGACTATGACTTTTTTTAAAAATTAGAATGGCCTTAGATATGACTTTAGCTAAAAAGGGGAGTGTCTGTAAGATGATAGGGGAGACTTGTGGTACCTACATCCTAGACGACACGTGACCCGCGGGTAAAGACGCAGTTGCCATTAAGAAGCTGACCGCGCTAACTAAAAAGAGCTAACTTTTGGGACCAGCACTCGCCATGGATGAGCGGGTGGTAAAGGATCCTGGCACAGACGGGCGTCGCTGTTGTATGTGAACTGATGATTACCTTTTCTGTTCTAGTCTGCTGTGCTATCCCCTGTGTCAGAGAGACCTGTGAAACTGATGCTGGAAAAGCCGTTCCCACCATGAGTTTGCTGGATGCATCCCCAGAAGGAGTGGACAAGTCCTACACCCCCTTGAAGACTCTAAAACGAACCTTCAACGCGCTCCAGTTATAGGCTTACGCGCAGAGAACTGTGAAAATCAGATAGAGAGTTAAAGGATAGACATTTTAAGGGGGGATTGTAGTAGACATGATAATTAATTAGTATAAAATGTCTATCGATTTGCACTAGACGTATTATGTGTGTTTTGTGACTTCAGCCTAATGTGAAACTCTGCTGCATAAGGAAAGAGTTAAATCACAGTGTTATGTTATTGCTTGAGTGTCTTCCCAGTCCTCCCCATCCCCCACACAGAATCTTCTTGAACAAAGAGATATCTACTTTCAGTTTCAGATTCGAGCATATGTTTGTGAGACAAAGACTTGCTTATACATTGGACTTGAGAGAAGGTGGGCAGGAAGGAGGGGGGATTCTATATGATCCGACAAATGAGAATCATAAATGTTACTGATGTAATCTGTTAAACGCCCATAAAGGGCAGGTGTTATCCTTTTCAATAAAAGGCCCTGTCTGGCTGTTTCTAGGCAGAGAGCCATTTTGAGCATGAGACTGATACCTCGTGTTTGACCTGGTCAGTGTGCGCATACTGCTTCTACACAATTAGGAAGCTACAAAATACCCCGAAACCTGCTGGAGAAAACCGTAATCCAGATCAATAGTAGTCTGTGGGTGATGGATGACACAGAGCGTGATCTGTGAGCAATTTATCGCTGGGAGATCATTGCCCGTGGACAGACAGACTAAATGAGAAAATATAGGCTTCTACCTCATTGATTTTTTTTTTGGGCTTCCTCTGGATGGACATTGGGGGAAAATAAGCTGAAGTGGTTGGACATGCATCTTTTGGCCTTACACACTATGTTGTTATTTTCCTTTTGCACATGAAGCTGTTAGAACAAGCAGGGGCGTAACTATAGAGGATGCGGTTGCACCCAGGCCCAGGAGCCTTGGGGGGCCCATAACTACTCTCTTACCCATATAGGGAGCCCAGTACTATGAATAAAGCATGATAGGTGGGGGCCCTGTTACAGGTTTTGCATTGGGGCCCAGGAACTTCAAGTTACGCCTCTGAGAACAAGTGTGATAGAGCCACCCTTATTGTGGCAAATAGGACACAGCGAGTCTTCCTGTTCTCTGGGTCTCTGGCAATTCTGTCCCTAAAGCTACTCACATACCTTAAATTAGCTGTCAACTCAATTAGTCAACAATAGAGATGAGCAAGTATACTCGCTAAAGGCAATTGCTCGAGCGAGCATTGCCTTTAGTGAGTACCTGCCCGCTCGAGACGGAAGGTTCGGGTGCCGTCAGCGGGCAGGGAACTGTGGGGGAGAGCGGGGCGGAACGGAGAGGAGATCTCTCTCTCCCTCTCCCCCCCCCCCCCCCCCGCTCCCTCCTGCTGACCGCTCCTTCGCGCCGGCACCTGAACCTTCCGTCTCGAGCGGTGAGATACTCGCTAAAGGCAATGCTCGCTCGAGCAATTGCCTTTAGCGAGTATACTCGCTCATCTTTAGTCAACACCTATTAACCCTGACTTCCCCACACGAGTTAAGCATGCATGTATTCTCATTGGGCTTATCACCCTTGAGAACAATGTTCCCCATCCTTCTTTAAGTGACAGTGAATATTGGGAAGAGTTGGACATTACTGTACACAACTTGATGGGTTCATTTAACTTTTTTCTAATATGCTTTCTTCATCTTTCATTTTTAGATGATCTCTACTAAATCATAGAAGCAAGCTGATTGGTTACTTTTCAGCAGTGAGACGCCCACCAATAAGCAAGTTATCCTCTATCCTGTGGAACTTGTGATTCTGGTACAACCTCTTTAAAAGAAACTAGGTCTGGAATGTGACTAGTCATCTCGCTCAGATTTCACCTTCTTGTTCTCAGGGTTTTTTTGAGCCCATTCCAGCAGGCTATGATACACATTCCCATCATACATCCCAAGAGCCGATAACAACTGTTCATCTGTGAAATCAAAAGCATCAACCAGTAGAACTGCATCTTTCCTACAAATAGAAAAAGAAAATGTTTTAGAGTTGAGTAAATTTAAGTTTCTCCTAAATTTCAGTCTATTAATATCAATAGGATGCAACTCTAGTCACTGCACTTCAGGTGCCAACCTGCACCAAACCTCATGGTTACCCACCAGAGCTCAGCCAGGAGGCTCAGGTAAGCTGTAGTGACCACGTCCAGCTGTTTCCCTGATAGGTACCCATGTTGTAAGAAGTCACCAGCACTTGTGACTATTCCATGTAAAGCATACAGGTCACAGAGCCGCTTCAGAACGGCTTTAACATCAGGCTGATCGGTGAGTGAATTCAGAGCCGAGATGAAAACCTTCACTGATAAAAAGTGTGAATGAGCCTAAAAGACATATAACCCCATTGACTGGATGCACTCAATGGGAAACCTAATGTATTGTGTTCACCGTGTATACATAACTCACTAATGCTGGGTTTACATTAGCATTTTTAGGTTTCTTAAATCTCATCTACATGGCTTGTAGTGTAAATGCTGCAGATTTTCCATCTGGAAATTCTGCAGCATTTCCATCCTGTGTGAAAATCCCCCTAGGGCAGTCTTGGAGACTGGAAAAAAAAATTAATTTCACATTCTCTGTATACATTGCAAAAACACGTACCGTACATTCATTTCTAAAAGACTTCTAACTGAGGTTAAAGGGAAAGGGTAACTAGGGTTACCTTACAGTTCTTCTTACTCATGATGCCACCGTTCCTCCCTGTGTGGTGAACCTTGAGACGGAAATAAAGTAGTCCATGCACATGGATAACTTTCTGAGGAAAATGGGGACAGTCTGTAATGCCTGTTTACTTAAGTCCAACAAAGTTCCAACAACAACAGTGACAATCCAGAAGAAGAATACTTTACATTTTCAGAAGGTGATGTGACAAGGAGGACTCTTGAGGTAATCCAATCAATCCACAGTCTCAGTTATCTGTGAGATTCTGCTCCAGGCAACACTCTCTCTCTCCTCTCGTACTCTCTATCAGTCATACAGCAAAAGTGGAGTGATTTACCACAGGATACCATACAGAACCTGTATGCCTCCATGCCCTCCTGTATCACATCTTACATCCAAGCTAGAAGCAGTACAATAGGGTACGAGAGCCACCATGGCCGCCTATATCACATCTTGTATCCAAGCTAAAGGCGGCTCAACAGGGTACTAGAGCCTCCATGCCCTCCTGTATCACATCTTGCATCCAAGCTAGAGGCAGCCCCACAGGTTACTAGAGCCTCCATGCCCACCCGTATCACATCTTGCATCCAAACTAGAGACACTACAACATGGTACTGCAGCCTACATGCCTGCCCATATCACATCTTGCATCCAAGCTAGAGATGGCCCAACAGGGTACTAGAGCCTACATGCCCACCCATATCACATCTTGCATCCAAGCTAGAGGTGGTACAACGGGGTACTAGAGCCTCCCTTCAAATGTTCGGATTCCATAATAAGTTATCCCTTTGCTCTGATATTGTAATCACTTACTTATATCGATATTACAATCACACAGAGAAAGTTACATACGATTCTGACAACTCCTTCTAGGTGTGTGTTTTTTTACAATGAGTGTATGTTAATCAGAGCTGGCACTCGATTAACCATTGAATGACATAATTGAATGGCTGTGATTGGTTCATTGAGCGCCGCTTCTGATTGGCTGACATGGCGCTCGATGAACCAATCAGAGCAATCGCTTGCTGAAGGCGGGGTATTCCATCCCCGCTACCAGAAAGAGAATACTTTGTAGGCGTTCAGGAGTACACGGAAGCCTGCAGTAGAACCACAGCCCAGCACGAAGGATCCAAACACAGTTTTTCAATGTAGTTTTGCTAGGGCTTATTTTTGGGGGAGGGCTTATATTTTTACTATCGGGGAAACACAGTATGAAGCTCAGCCAAGAGACTAAACTTCATAGGCCACCGTAGCTGGCAGACCCAGAGGCTGTATTCAACCAACCCATCAGGACCTCACGATCACATCAGGGTGGTCTGATGAGTGACAGAGGGAACCTTTTAAATGCCGCAATCACACTGACCATGACGTGTGAGGGGGTTAAACACCTGAAATCGGAGGTTTCTTCGATACTCGGTGTTACAAGTACCAGGCTGTTATCCAAGCACCCGCTCCCCCTGGCACAAGAGCCCAGCCAAGCTTCTGATGCAGCTGCCATCAAAAGATGTAAGGGCGGTTATTAAGGGGTTACAGCGACAATTCTGCTAAATTAGGCAAAAGAATAGGGCACATGCTTTTACAGAAAGAAATTGCATGCACAGCAATTCCTTAATTACCTAGTGATAAAATCTATTTCCCGCTGTCCTCTTATGTGAAGGAGCTCCAGTCAGAAGTACTGCAATGCATTACCATAGCGATCAGAGTTTTTGCAGCGTCCGAGGAGCGCGTCTTGGCCTAGGAGACAGCGGGGTTTAGGTTAGGGCCTCGTCACGGTGGCACTACCATC
Organism: Eleutherodactylus coqui; assembly: GCF_035609145.1. Taxonomy (NCBI): domain Eukaryota; kingdom Metazoa; phylum Chordata; class Amphibia; order Anura; family Eleutherodactylidae; genus Eleutherodactylus; species Eleutherodactylus coqui. The sequence goes on from NC_089839.1 coordinate 175,692,914, forward strand.
TCCCACCTGGAGGGTAACCCGCTTGCATTGACCCCCCAAAAATATCAACAATATAACAATTAAATTAAACCGTACCCCCTTACACAGTCACTTATGCCCCATTTACATGGGACGATTATCATGCAAATTTCATTTAATCAAATTGTATCTAAATGCAAACCATCATTTACTATTCGTTTGTTTCTCACTTTCAGCCAGCATCAAAATCCTCGCTGTTTCGTTCACTTATCGCCGCGTCTAAACGCTCCCCGCTCAATGTGTCACATAGAATGGGAAGCACTGAGCAAGGAGTTACCAACAAGTGAGCGATTCTCAATGATGATCTACCTGTCTAAACGTTCTGCAGGAGTGCGAACAACTAGCGGTGACGTCACCCGCTCCTGCAGAACATGTAGCTGACAGTTGTCCAATGCTAATGGGTCTTTAGAAACACGGATGTAGTTTGGGTAAGAGCATAAGTAGTGTGCAGCAGCTATATGTTTCTATAGGGCGCTCTTGTACAAAGACAACTAAACCAATTGAGATACAAGAGGTCTTGTAAAAAGCGTTCAGGGTGTCCAAAGCAAGTGCAGTGAGCTACCTAGAAGTGAGGGGGACACAGTTGTCACTTATCACGTTAGTTCTACCATTTCCTTCCCTGTAAGGGTAGCATGGGACCTGTCCAAGTTACTACTAGGGGGAGGTCACGGGAAACCGCGGTTTTAACCTACAGTTTGTTGCCACAGGTGACGCCACCGTTCCTTCCTCTGCGGTGAATCCGGATGATGGAATAATAGTCCACACACACAGGGGGTCGTTTGAAACAAAGCCAAGAAAGGATGGCAGTGTTACTTTACCTGTAAATCCAAACAGAACAGTTCAGCAGGTAGATAGGTCAAAACAAGTCACTGGTGCAGATGCAGTTTATGGTGCAACAGGGAGGAAATCACAGGATGAATATCGGGCCCACAGTCTCAGTTATGTGTATGACTCCGCTCCTGGCCAAAACACTGACTGACTTGCACATCATCTTTGCAATCACATATATGAAGCATGGTCACCTGACTTCCAAACTCACAACATAAAATGATACATTTGCAGACAGAGACAGCTCATTTGCAGACACTAACCTTTTCATTCCTGCAAACTGTAATACACATTCTGCTGATTCATTTCCCATTCCAAGACAATGTACAAGACAATACAGACAATATACAGCAGACATTTTATAGGGGTCCTATTAATTCTTTGCCACTACACAATCAGATCTCGCAACTTATTTCCATAGTACCAGATACAAAATCAGAACTTTGGTCATCACAGCCTGCATAGTCACTTCTCTTTATCTAAGCTCTTTTGATACATGAAGTCTGTTATAAAATTCTATATCATTCCAAATACTGACATTGACAGCTCTAAAATGGTTGTCATTTTGCTCATATTAATAGCTTAGTTAATTATAGCTTAGTTAAACACAAATCATCCTTCCCATGCACAACGGAGGAACGGTACATGGTAAATGGTATTTAGGGACCAAACCCCCTGAAGAAATGCAAACCCCAGAACAGACCCCTATATGACTTCCCAGCCCAGATTCTCTCAGTAATGGCGGCATCACACGAACGTTTGTGCTGCGTAATTGTACATGAACGAGGTTTGAGTAGGATCATAATCAGCGTGTTGCTTGCGCTTCTGCACATATTACTGTAATTTTTGTGCACACAAGGCCCATTCACACACACTCTTGAATTTAATGGCTGTTTAAGCCTTATGAGGTTCAGCTAGGATGAGGTTCTGGGGTCGGTGTGAGGGTTCTTTCTCCTCAAGACATTGCATTGTGTATTTGTGCTACAAAGTTCCAGTTTTGTCTTCTCTTTCCATAGAACATTTTCCCAGAACCATTGTGGAGCATCCAGGTGTCTCAGGGAAGCTAGATGAGTAACAATGTTTTTTTGGATAACAGTGGCTTCCCTCATGGTGTCCTTCCATGAATACCATTTGTGTTCACTTGGTTTTCTATTAGTGGACACATGGACAGAGTTTATTTAGCATTTTCTGGAATCTTCTGTAGGCCTTTTGCTGTTACTCTTGGCTTCTTTGTCACCACTTTTAGGATTACCCATTGTGCTCTTGGAGAAATCTTAACAGGACACCCACCCCTAACATTATATTCACACTGCAGATATTTGCAGCGGATTTGACATCGAATTTACATCAAATCTGCAACAAATCCAAAATGCTCCATTGCTGTCATTGAAGTCACATTTTTTTATGCCGGCTGATATGAATTTTCTTCATTTGTAGATAATTTCTCTAACCATGGATTGATGTACACCAAGATACTTCGCAATTTCTGTAGCTTTTTCCAACCTTATGTGTCTCTGTATTATGCATTGTGAGGTCTTCTGAAAGTTGTTTGCATGAACCAGTCTTTCTTGAAAAGACTTTGTGTGCTTTTAATTAATGGGCAAGGCACCTGTTTAACCCACGCTTCCATCTCATTTCCTTAAAGGGGTTTTCTCATAAAAAAATAAATAAATCCTATACTCACCTATTCCTCCACAGGCGGTCTTCTTACAGCATCTTCTCCTTGCTCATCTTCTGCAGTCACCAGGGTCACGTCTCCTCCTGCCGTGCCGGTTTGTTATGAAGCCGGCATTGCTCACATTCTTCAGTGAAGGTCACATGACCATGACATAGCCTTCACTGACTAGGAAGGAAGCCCAATCTATTGCCGAGATTACATGCATGAGTAGTCTTTGCAGAAGCTCGGCATTTCCCCTGCTGGCCTGTGAACTGTGACGTAGTGTACATTGACTGTCAGGAAGGAGACTGCCTGTGAATGTACGCTTTGACACAGGAAGTAGAGGAATCAGCCAGCTGGAGGGGAGGTGACTCCCCTGTACTGCAGGAGACAGGAGAAGATCAGGGAGGTGAAGATCTGGTAAGTATACTGACAGGGAACGAATAGGTAAGTACTGAATTTTTTCTTTTTAATGACAGAACCCCTTTAATTGAAACTCTTTTTGCCAATTAGCTCTTGCAGAAGTCACAGAGGCTCGCTTAAGGGCCATTTACACGGAAAGATAATTTTTCAAACGTTTGAAATTTTTAGCGATCTTTATGCATAGAGTGTTAATGGACACTAATGTCCATTAACACTTTATAATCTTGATTTGCAGGTAAAGGGGCCTCCAGGAGCTGTTTGCAAAGCCCAGCATGTGATTACTCACACACCCAGCTGTGCACACAGCTGTACTGCTCTCATCAGGGCTGCCAGTAGAATACAATGTAATCTCTGGCTCCTGTGGAGAACACAGCATGCAGTCTGTTGAGAGATTCTTTTTCTCTCTCACCTTATAATCATTGTTTAGACAAAAAGTGCATGATGGCAGTATTTACATGTAGCGATTATCACTCATTTTCAGTTGTTTGAACAAATTTTGAGCGATAATATTGCATGTAAATGGGTGTTTTCTTTTTCTCTCAGCACGGTGAATATTTAGTTAAAGGGGTTCTGTCACTAGAAAAAAAAACAATGCTTACCTATTCCTCCCCAGGCAGCCTACTTACCACATCTTCTCCTCACTGATCTTTTCTTGGCTCTTGCAGTTTCCCATCGATCCACAGTCAGTGGGGAAGCTGGAAAGGTGCACGCTTGTTGTCCAGACTCCGACTCCAAAGAATTAACCAGTAATCATCAAGACAAGTAGAGAGCATGCAGTACTCAGGAAACTTCTTGGTAGAAAATCATATGTGCAGATGTATTTTTATTCGGTCCACTAAGCCACGTTTTGACCAACTTGAATGGTCTTTATCAAGCTTGAGTGCTGCCTTCTCTCTACTAGTCTAACCGATTCTTCGCTGTCTTGTCGCGCAAGTTTCTATACTTTTGCAGAGAAACAGAGAGCATGCACAGTCTCTGCAATAGCTCGGCATTCCCTGCTAGGCAGTTAACGTTACGTCACTACTGAAGTAGCGAACATTGCCCAGCAGGAAGAAGAATGCTGGCAAAGGACACATCATAACAAGATGAAGAGGATCTGGACGGTTTGCAGTGAGGTGACCCAGGGACTGTAGAAGATGCTGTAAGAAGATGGCCTGCGGAGGAATAGACAAGTTTTTTTTTCTTTTTTAATAACAAGACCCATATAATGTGCTTCACCCTGTGCCAGCACTGTATTGATGCCTCCACCCTGTACCAGTCATTGTTCTGGTTGCCATCCACTGTAGGTTACAATATAAACTCCTTGCTCTCATCCATAAAACTCTCCACAGCGCTGCACCACCCTATATCTTCTCCATATCTATCACCCTACCCTGCTTTGCAACTTGCTAATGATTGTACTCCAAGGGTGCCTTTACATGGGCCAACTGTCATTCTAGTAGCAGCTGGAAACAGTCACTTGTGTATGGTTTTAGCATAAGAATAACTATTGTTTTTGCGCTTTTACACAGAACAAATGTTCTTGATTTGTTCATTTTGCGGGTGCTGAAGCGCATCTCTCTGCAAAATTATTGGCTCGTTGTTGGAAGACGAATGATTAACCGCTTATACCAGATGATAAGCAACCAATCAGGGACTATTTTTAGGTGAGCTGAAACCAAGTGACCAGTGAACAAATTCTATCTCATCATCCTGCTGGTGGTCTTGTTTATACGGCGCAATGATTACTTACATTCACTGTTTTGAGATATTATTTGAAAGACAGTTGTCCTTTGTAAAGACGCCCTAAACTCATCAGACAGAGAACAGAAGAATTGGAAGAAACACAAACTAAGGATTTGTTTTAAGTAGAGGAACTCTTTTTTAATTTTTCAATTTTTTTAATTATTAATATATCAATGGTAAAAGGGGGAAAGGGTAGGAAGAAAGGGGAAAGGGTAAAGAAAGGGTAAAGGGAAGTTAGGAAGTAGAACGAAATGTTCCGCTGTTTTCTTTTTCAAGATGACTGTGTTTTCCTCTTGGGATCATCAGGCCAGTTTCAGGTGTAGACTGGACCCTAGAAGAACAATGAAACATGAGAATACCTGAGTAGATGCAAGTAACAAAGCCATCTGTTATATCATCACGATAACATTATAATAAGCCACCCTTATAAAAGAGATACCCGTGTGAAGGTACTCTCAGAGGGAGAAAATCGTGCGAGTTTTGTGCATTGTAAAACGCACAAAATATCCTCGAAAATACAGCCCGTTATTTCTGATGGGTATATTTACATTGGAGATTTTTCTCTGGCAGCGATGCTGTAAGACGGAAAAATCACAGCATGTTCTATTCTCATGCAGATGTGCGTCTCCTGCTCGGCACACAGACAACGGGGAGTCCGTGTGTTGTGCGATGCGACTTCTGTCCGAGAATGTTGGGTGGAACACGCTCTCGCCCATGTGAATTCAGAGCTCTTCACAATAAATCATGTGGCACATAAGTAGATTTGGTTTTGCTAAAAGATTTTTAAAGTTTTATCAGTCTTCATCCAACTGAAAACAGCAAACTACAAGTTCAAGTTTGTACAAGTATATTAAACTCCTGCTCCCTCTCCACCCCTCTCTGGCTGTCAGCAAGGTAGAAGGCAGGAGGGGGCGGGCGCTAGTGTGCTAATTTCCTGCCCCCTCCCCTTGCTGGAAGCCGGCAAGGGGAGGAGAGGGGGAGAGAAGAGGGAGGGAGTTTAGCAGAGCCTCTGATAAAGTCCCTCCCACCTCCCTTTTTTCGGCAGCTCCCATAGAAGTCTGAGGGACTGGCTGCCTTATTCCGGCTGGAAGATAGTTCCAGAACTGTCGTTTTTGACCGGTGTAAAAATAGCCGGCCAGAATGCACACTATATGCTCAATTTTTTGTGGCCGGCCTTTTTTACAGACAGGAGAATCATCCATCTGAACTGATGCATTGGGATTCAGTGCATCAGATGGTCGCATATATCGGCCAGTCGGGAAAACTTGGCAGAAATACGCTGCCGTGGAGAAAAGAGAAAGGGAGAGATGTGAGCGATGACAATATCTGTATAGCTGCAAAATATGATAAAGATATAAAAACAACAGGAACAAATGATTACCTTTATTTAGATGGAACGCTTGTCATTCAGCCATTTGTCTTTGAGGAGTGTCTTCAGAGTAGGTCTTTTTCGCGGGTCTGGCTGCAGGAGTTTCCTTATAAAGTTTACAGCTCCTGATTTAAAATTACATTTACAAAATAAATCTGAGTATATATTCTTGTTCTAGACTATAGATGAGCGAGCATTGCCTTTAGCGAGTATCTCCCCCGCTCGAGACGGAAGGTTCGGGTGGCGGCAGCGGGCACGGAGCTGCGGGGGAGAGCGGGGTGGAAAGGAGGGGAGATTTCTCTCTCCCTCTCTCCCCCCTGCTTCCTCCTGCTGACAGCCGCCACTCACCGCACCCCCACGCCGGCACCCGAACCTTCTGTCTCGAGCTGGGGAGATACTCGCTAAAAGCAATGCTCACTCGAACAATTGCCTTTAGCGAGTATACTCACTCATCTCTATTCTAGACACTACAGAGACAAATTCTGAAGGCAATGCTTTATGTCCCATGTTTGATGGTAACAGCCCCCTGTCATACACTGAATGTTACCTTTAGACAGTTCTGTTGGGAATACTATTTGCCTGTCTTTCAGTTGGTTGACAAAGTTATTTCCGATGTTTAGCTCTGAATTATAAGGGAACTGGCCAGTCAGCATTGCGTAGACGGTGACTCCACTGAAATAGAGAATACAAATCAAAGAGGTAAGTTAGAAATTATCCATATTGTTGTACTTGTACAATTGGGCTAAATGGAAGCTTTTAATAGAATCCATCATCAGTTTTCTGCTGCCGAAGGACGGTACTGGCTTCTTCTTGCCCGGATCATCTACTCTGCCAGGTCTCTCCCTGTTTGTGCATAGAAAGAGACATGTCCGTCTAGGCGAACTGGGCAGGGAGAAGCCTGCGGGGCCTGAGGAGTCCTTATAAAACCAGCTAAGTCTACTTACATTGACCAGACGTCAACTTTCGCATCGTACGGTTTGCCCATAAGTAGTTCTGGGGCCGCATAAGCTCTTGTCCCGCACTGGGTTCTAAGAGGCTGGGGGCATAAGCCATAATAGCTGATGGTGTTGCTTAGGCCAAAATCTGTAAATTATAAATAAATATTCATAAGAAGTGATTCCTAATTCTATATAGATTCACATCCTACACAAATCTAGAAGGAATTGTATCTAATTTATCTACAATTCTGCTCTTTCTATGCCTAGGAGTCTTCACTGAAGCATTCATGGAAGGCGCTGTGCGGGGCATCAGCAGGAAAGTTACTTACCCACAAGTTTGATTTGATTATCCTCATCCAGCAAGATATTTTCCAATTTGATGTCTCTATGAATAACAAAGGAAATCGTAAATCAGTTCAGTAATAATAAATTACAAGCTAAGTACAAGGTAATGGAAATGATCTTTAGGGCGGCTGCACATGAGTGTTTGCAAAAACTGCTCGCTGCAGCGCATGAACGAGGTGTGTCTGCGCAGAGTGCTGAACTTTTTGGGCATGCAGGGCCATTTCACACACGACACACCCTTTCCATGGATTAAAAGGCTAATTAGCCCAATGAGGTCCAGATGTGTTCTTTTCCTTTTACGCGGTGTTTCACACTTCCCCTTTCGTATTTGCACACCTGACGTAGGCCGCTATTCGATCTTTGTTGTGCAGAATACAGGAAAATAGAGCAGGTCCTACTTTTTAACGGGCGTGCAAAACGCAAACCTATTGATATCAATTGGTTCTATTCTATGCTTTTTGCTGTGCAAATACGGTCGTGTGGAGAAGCCCCTACTTTATTATATGTATGGCATTTTCAATTCGCCATGAAGTAACTGCATTGCATTATGTATCCGGCTCTAGTCCTGAATTTTACAACCCAGAGCCGCAGTCACAGTTTTGCTGGTTTATGTTGGAAACCGACAAGAATCTTGCTGGCGGACTCCTCCATAACAGCTTAGCTGAGTCCCTATATAACGCAGTGAGGCGGTTATGCTTCATAGACCAGATCATTGCAATAACGCCACTTTCAAAAATGTCAATCACTGGAGGAAGCTTTGAAAGAACATTGCCTTAGTAAAAAAGGACAGGAGATTTCAGCTCTGAAGCCTCCAGAAATGTAAAGCTAGAATCGTAGAATTCAGTATCAGAGCACAATAAGTAATACAATGTATATAGAATGTGAATGTATGTAATATACAGTGCATAAAGATGTTTTACCTGTGCACAATCCCCTTTTTGTGGAGATGCTCTACGGCGGTGACAATTTGCCTGATGTAACTTTTGGCTTCCCGTTCTTCAATTTTATTTTTTTCAGATAACTTATCAAGGAGGTCACCGCCCTCGCAGAGCTCCATTACCAGATAATATGAACTGCCGGTCTCATAAGCTTCATATAAAGGCACGATGTTTGGGTGCTGAATCATTTTCTGGATCTTGATCTCCCGCTGCAGGTTCTTTATGGCAGTCGGGGTCTTCAGGGATTTGGCCTTATTAATGATTTTTACTGCGACCTATATTACAGACAGGATACATGATGTGCAGTTAGCAAGCGGAAATGAACCCAAACGTTATATATTAACTATACTAGGATATAGCAGAGGTGAATTCATCATTATAGCCATTCAGTTCTTCACCTTGATCACTCAGATAACTGAGGGTTTACATGCCGTCCTATGAACCTCAGAGATACCATCTAGCAATATGATGGCACATGTTGGCACACTGGCGCATGATTAACAGCTCTTCTGCATTAAAACAATTCAGCTCTGCTATACCCGTGTGGGTATTGGTCTGTGTCGTTGATTGTAAGGTAATAAATGATGATACAATAGTCTTCTTATAATAGATAGAAATAAAAACTGTACCTTGTGGCCGGTTGGATAGTGCAGGCCTTCAACTACTTTCCCGAAGGAACCTTGGTTTATGGTTTTTCCGATATAATATTCCCCCACTCGCAGCCTATGGGGGTAGTGTGGCAGACTGGGCTGCCCACCTCTTGTGCCGTCCTTGACAGGCATGTTTCTGCTAAAGAAGAAAAGATTTCTTTGCATGTTAGTCCCAAAAAACATAGAGTTTTAATGAGGCAATAATGCCTGTCCTGAGTTATAAGCCTATACATATGTCCATATAACCATATTATTCAGTGCCTAATTAACTATAGCATACAGGCTGGTGCACAAATAACACCTATACATTGACCAAACATTACACTTCTAATGTTGATCCAGAGAAGGGCAAAAAAAATGAGGTAAAAGCCAATTTTCCCCATTAAAGGGGAAAAAATCACTTGCTGAGCCCAGCCTGGCAATCGGAATAATCCCCGGATCATGACCCTTCTCGAGTAATTAGTGGCTATAACACCTAATATTGTATTGCTCAAAAAAGGCGTCTTGGACCCTCTTGTACTCTTCAGTGATTTCACCATCATCCAGACAGCTGTTTCATGGTTTTTGCCCCTCATTAGTGTACAGTAGGTCAAAAACCCAGAAGCAGCTGTCTGTGTATGGTATTCTGGCTTAGTTTAGAATTCCCACTCATTATTATAAGGCTTGTCTAAAAAGTCTACATTGACTTGCAGGAATGCTGCCTTCCAATAGGGGGCGATGCAGAGGTATTGTTCCATCTTCAATATTTGCAAAATTCCCAGAGGAGCACATGTGGCCTTATAAGTTTTTTCAATAAATTATACCCTTCCTGACCCATGTATTATGGCCGAAAACAGAGCTGAAATCTGGTCCCGGCCAAATGTTGATGTTGCAGCAAATGAGACCATTACTTGCCCATTCAGGAACTGATATCAATTACAAGACAGAAAACATGTGAATTTTTCCCAGCAAACAGTGCAGATTGTATACATGATGATGGTGGTCTTACCTCAGTATGCAGGTCAGGCACTTTCTCTCTTCCAAAATAGAGGAGGACAGTCCGTCCCCTCGCCCCCAAAGGGGGAACGGAGGTAAAGAAAGCTCTGGAAAGTAAAGAAAGTGGATCATTTACTGAACACAGGCCCCCGGACACATCTAGCAGCCCCCAGTATCAGCCCTTGGAGCCCCAGTCCTCCTTATCCCCTTCACGCCCCAGGATGGACATTTATGTCCTCTGTGTGTTGGGTCAATATGATGCACGATCGGAAGCCGAGGTCGCTCCATAACATTGGTTTTGTGCATATGTGCTGCAAACTTGCAGGTTTCCTGCATATGTCTGGCGCATTTATGCTCTTGCACTGTGCAGAAAATAGGACATGTCACATATTTGTTTGTGCTACCAACATGCCCGTACAAAATACGCATATGGGGACAAACCCGTTGGAATCAATGGGTTCTATTCACTGCGTGTCATGTGCGCTGGTTTTGCACGCATTATACATAATGCAAATATGACCATGTGAACCCGGCCTAAGTGTCAAGTTGAACTTTGCTACATCTGTACACATCCGGTCACTGAGCTACCTAATAATATGAGGTGAATTATATACGGCGATCTGCTATCATATTACAACCACTGACAGAGGAATTAAATAACATCAACTATCTCATTACACGGACACCATAGTGTTACCTTATAGGAGGGGATACAATTATAACATTGACTTGTACATTCCCACCCCCTAAATAATGCATTTGCCAGCACCCCATATTTTGGACTATGATACAAATGATCTGATAGGTCGGTATTGGCAATTACTCCAGCTTTTGCTTGAGGTCCTTAATAATAAAAGTTCTTACCTGATGAGCTTTTCTCTCAATAAAGGTTTTCACCAGATGAGTTTTTCTCTCAATAAAAGTTTTCAATCCTATGTAGGAAATGTGAAAAGTGCGAGCACAGTGTCACCAGGATGCCACTGCGTCCCACCGTCCACAATGTCTGGCCAGCCAAGCGGCTGCTAGAATGTTAACCACTGTCTGGATTGTGACATCATCATGGTAGTGATGCCATACAGATCGTGGCATACTGCGTATACAGCACTGATACATGTACTGCTTAGGCTGCCTTTACCATCATGGCCTTCATTTATATTGACCATAAGACCCTATTGTTTTATAATGGTGGCCCTTCAGGTTTCTGCAATGTTTCCATTGTTTGGTGGCATAATATTGCTGCGTGCGGCGCTATTCATTGCAGTCAAATATTAAAATCCGCTGACAAAATCCCCAATACCCTGAAATTTGTGTTGTTTTATTTCTGTACAATATCTGAGTGCGGCTCTAAAACCCCATTCACATGTATTATAGTGTAAGTTGTTCCAGCGTATCGATGCAGAACCCATGAGACGCCCACCATGGCTGTCTTGTAACTTAACCCCTTAGTCACAGGCCCATTTTATGTCCCAAGGACGATCCAATATGTCAGTTTTTTTCGTTGTGACATTCCTAGAGCCATTACTAGGGCTCATTTTTTGCGGGATAAGTTGTATTTTTTATTACATTATATTGGGGTAGATATAATATGTTGGGGGGTGAGTTTGAGAGAAAAAAATCACTATTGTTTCTTTAATTTCCTTTTCTCGGCGTTCAGCATGCAGAATAAATAATGGGATGACATTATTCTTTGGGTCAACATGCTTCTGGTGATACGAAGTTTATACAGTTTTTTTTTTTATAATTTGCTATTTTTGTAAACTGAAAACACTTTTCTTTATGAATGATTTGTTTTTTACATCCGAGGAGCTCTATGAGGCTTGTTTCCTTGCGGGATGAGCTCTAGTCCTCATTTGTTCTATTTTTAGGACCATTTTTTGTTTTACGGTGTTCACCATGCAGTATCAACAATATGTAAAATTATTTCTGCTGGTCAGTACGATTTCATCAATACCAAACTTATGTAGTTTTTAAAAATATTTTGCTGCTTTCTCACCCTTTTTTTTAATGTTTTCGTTGTATAATCGCATTCACAGACCCCCCACATTTATTTTTCTTTGGTCAGCTGTGCAGTTTGAGGCTTTTAATTTTTGCAAAACAAATTCTAATTTTTATCCGTACTATTTGGTGACTCATATGGCTTTTTGATCGCTTTCTACTTCATTTATTGTGAGACGAGATTTACAAAAATAGCTATTTTTGCCATGTTTTTTTATGTGGGCAAAATAATGTACTAAGTTTTCTTTGTATGTTATTACAAACGCACATTTGTATAGCAGTGTATTAAATTATACTGGCTATGAAGCTCAGCCACAGGCGGAGCCTCATGGGTCATCGTATATGGCAGACCTGGAGGCCATCTTCAAGCTGTCAGCTGCTAGGGCAACCAAATGCAACCCAGTGATTGCATCATGGGGTTTCAGTGGGTAAAAGAGAGAACCACCTTTTTTTCAGCCTTTAACATGCCGCAGTCGCATTGACCGCAGATTGTAAAGGGTTAGTCAGTGGCGATCAGAGGTTTCTCTGGTCCCTGCTGTTTGAGCAAGTGCCAGGCTGTCAAGTGACAATCGAGCACCTGCTCTCCCTGGCATGGGATACTCACTGGAAAATGCACATGGATGGTCATTAGGAGTTCAAAGGGATTTTCTATGGCTTCTTCATTGTTTAACAGGCAGAGCTCTGTACATCTGGTACTGGCTGTGCCAGGTATTGCAGCTCTCTGCAGCCTGCTCCCATTCAAGTGAATAGGACTAAGAAGTGCTACAATGCACCAGGCACTCTGCCTGGTAAACAATCAAGGGGACGAGTGCCATGGCCCCTTGAGTCAGCTGATCGATGCCAGGAGTCAGACCTTCACCAATCTGGTATAGTTAGCTAATCCTAAGCATAAGCTATAAATATTAAAGTCCCTGAAAACCACTTTAAAGGGGTTGTCTCGCGAAAGCAAGTGGGGTTAAGTACTTCTATATGGCCATATTAATGCACTTTGTAATATACATCGTGCATTAATTATGAGCCATACAGAAGTTATTCACTTACCTGCTCCGTTGCTGGCGTCCCCGTCTCCATGGCTCCGTCTAATTTCGGTGTCTTCTTGCTTTTTTAGACGCGCTTGCGCAGATGGGTCTTCTCCCTTCGGCTCAGCTCGGCACCATCGGCGTTTTGGCTCCGCCCCCGTGTACGCGTCATCGCGTAGCTCCACCCCCGTCACACGTGCCGATTCCAGCCAATCAGGAGGCTGGAATCGGCACATGTGACGGGGCGGAGCTACGCGATGACGCGTACAAGGGGGCGGAGCCAAAACGCCGATGGTGCCGAGCCGAGCCGAAGGGAGAAGACCCATCTGCGCAAGCGCGTCTAAAAAAGCAAGAAGACACCGAAATTAGACGGAGCCATGGAGACGGGGAAGCCAGCAACGGAGCAGGTAAGTGAATAACTTCTGTATGGCTCATAATTAATGCACGATGTATATTACAAAGTGCATTAATATGGCCATACAGAAGTACTTAACCCACTTGCTTTCGCGAGACAACCCCTTTAATCTTCAGTGCAAAACATTTTTAAAAAAAATTAAAATACTTTAAAGAGGTTTTTTGAGATTCATTTTTTTGCACATAAGTACTTATGCAAGTTAAAAAATAAGCAACTCAGCAATATATTTTGATTATTGATTTGTATTTCACTCCTCTTAGGTCTAATGGCCACGGCCTGATTTCTGCCGCGTAAAACACTGCGGAAATCTGCGGCGTTTCACTGCAGCTATTAGGATCTGTTGAACCTAATAGCTCAATGTACATGCTGCAGAATTCCGCGGCATGTCATATTTCCTGCGGAAATATGCGTGGACGGCTTCCATTGTAGTCAAGGTGCATTTAGACACAAAGATGATCGCTCAAAAGATGTCTTTTGATCGATCATTTTGCATAATCTACTAATTGGTAATAATGCCTATTAGTACCAATTAGTAGCGTGTGAGCCACTGGGATTTGAATTTATTTAGAGGACATACACTGTTCTCTGAATAAATTCTCTTTGTTCTGCGGGGCTGACAGCTGAGAACAGTTGAGACAATGTAATCAGCTGTTATCAGCACTCACCGGCAGAGCACAGCGTGCGGTCCGTCTTATCAGCTGTTCTGCTGAATTACGGATTTCAAGCTGAACTTAAATCCATCGTCCAACAGAAAACTGAAAGATGGGCACATTTACATGCAACAATTATCGCTCAAAAGTTGGCTTTTGAGCAAATTTTTAGCAATAATCCTGCCTAAATGGGCCTTAAAACCCTGTACTACGCAGCCACTTCAAAAACAAGGTGGGCCCTAAATAGAAAAACTCTCAATTCCATTTTATACCATAATCTTTATTACTGGCAAAGTCACAAACATTTTAGGAAAATAAATCAAGATGAAAAAAGTCTTTTTTTACGTTATCAAGTTGTTTATTAGTGGAAAAAATGAAAACATACAATTAAAAAAGTACAGAATTGGACTCTGGATCTGTAATGACCTAAACATTAACATTTTCAGGCTATTTGTTCCACATAGTGAAGACCATAGAAGCGAAAAACAAAAAAAACTGGATAAAAATACCAGAATTGCTGTTTTTTTTAGTCACTTTGCTTCCTAAATATGGAAAACTGTGTGATCAAAAAGTTGTATGTACCCCAAAATGGTCTCAATGGAAACCTCAACTCATCCCTCCCTCAAACAAAATCCCTCACTCAGCTCCACTGATAACAGAATAATGAGACTTCAAAATATGTTCAAAATATTTGCAGACCACTCATCATCCTGGTATCTCTTCTCTGATCTTGCTTCTGTTTCTCTATGTCTTTTTTTTAATTCTGGGTGCCCACAACTGGACACAGTATTCCAGATAGGTTCTTGCTAAGGAAGAGTAGAGAGGGATAATTACCTCATGTGATCTAGACGTTAGGTTTCTCTTAATACATCCCAGAATTTTGTTTGCCTTTTTTTTGCTGCTGCAATACGCTGTTGACTCATATTCAGTCTATGCTCTATTAGTATACCCAAGTCTTTTTCACATGTGCTGCTTAGTTCAATTCCTCCTGCAGCGTCCGAGGAGTGGACCCACAGGCAAAAAAATAACGGGGAAGAGTTAGGCCCTGTTAATGGGCTTTACCATCTCCTCCCTGGGGGTAGCATGGGGCCCATCTAAGTTACCGCTGGGGAAACTTTCACGGGGGTAACCCAAAAGTAGATTATCTTACGAGTCCTGTCACTTGTGACACCACCGTTCCTTCCTCCGTGGTGAACCCAGATGATGAAATAAATGGTCCAAACACAGGGAAACGTTTAAGAAGCAAAACCGGGAACAGTCGGCCGTGCTCGTTTACTTGAGAAATTATTCACAGTCCATAAACAGTAGATTCACATAGCAGCAGGGAATGGTGTATAACACAAGGGAGGAAATCACAGAAGAATCCACAGTCCAAAGTTATCTGCGGAATTCTGTTTCCCGTCACTCTTCTTTACTCTAGCTCTCTACCTGTCAACACTCACATTCGGAAGCAGAAATCACTTAGCGCTGCTTGGCGGTTTCTCTCTCTTGCTTCACTCACAGTGTTTTAGGGGTAACACTGGCATTTCCCGGGTAAAGTAGGCCTAGAGAAGGCTGGTGGATATCTCTCAGCCTCTTCCATTCCGGCCCACACAAAACAGATGGTGTCTGTGTGATTCACATGCAGAACTCCACACACTCCTCTCTCTTGCAAGACTAGAAGAGACTTCTTGCAAAACACCTTGCAAACACATATACATAGCACAAGATACATTTTCCAGACATTTCACATACCACATATAAGACACTGAAAACACAAGACAAATGCATGCATACATTATGGAGGGGCCCTGTTAACTCCCATTCTTTAGGTGCTTTTATTCATTTTTTTTGCCTAGATGTAGGATCTTGAATTTCTACTCATTAAATATCATTCTTTTAGTCATTTCCCACTGTTCATGCTTTTCTAGATCTTTTTGAATTCTCTCTCTCTCTTCTATCTCTCCTAGCTTTGTGTCTTCTGCAAATTTGATCAGTTTCCCATCAATCTCCTCTTCGAGATAATTTATAAAAATGTCGAACAACACTGGGCCCAGGACAGAGCTTTGTCATCCCATCTTGATACATTCATCTAATTGAATGAGCAGCTATTTATGACCACTCTCTGAGTATGACCACGCAGCCAGTGGGGAATCCACCTAACATTTGCTTTGTCAATCCTATATTTGGTCATTTTTATCAATAAGGATGATATGACACATTTTGTCAAATGCTTCACCAAAGTCAAGATATACTAGATCCACTACATTTCCAGTCAGTGATTTTGTCATAAAGGAAATTAGATTAGCCCGGCATGACTTGTTTTTTTTACAAATCCATGCTGGCTCTGGTTAATTACTCCATTCTCATCCAAGTACTTGTACATATGATGTTTAATAATTTGCTCAAACACCTTACCCAGTATAGAAGTCAGGCTCAAAGGCCTGTAGTTTCCTGGATCCACCTTCTTCCTTTTTTTGACGGCTTACTTCATTTGAAGGACACTTTGCAGTATTCCTAAAAAGAGCGCAGGATAATGCTTTTTCATTATCACCCCCTTGTTATCTAAAATTCAAGAATAGCATAATCACTGCCTCCTAAGGTCCCAGCCACCCGTACTTCCTCAACCATTTCCTCCCTACCAGTTGTTTCAGGCTAATGGTCTTGTTCATGTGTGTCACAGACCTGTTGAAGCAATGGATCCCAGTTGTCAAGAAGTGGTTGCATATTGGTGCGGGGTGTGTTCTCATGGCATGGGTTGGGTCCACTGATCCATGTAAACACATCATTGAACAGTGCCCGCTACATTTCACTGCTTGGTGACCATTTGCAGTCCTTTATGGATTTCATGTAGCCCCAAGATGATAGGATATTTCAGCAGGATAATGCACCATGCCATGAGGCTCAAGTTGTCCAGAATTAGTTTGAGGAGCGCTTGTGAGAGTTCCTATGAATAGAAAGGCCTGCACATTTGCCCATCATCATACTCAATGAAGCATGTATGTGGAGGATAAATCCATTCACACCCTAGATCATGCACAAATATCATAAAGCTGTGGGTGGCTATCCAGATAGCACGGCTCAAGATCCCTGTAGACATTTTCCGTCCACTTGTGGAATCAATACCACATTGAGTTGCTGTACTTTGTTGGAATAGAGGGTGTTCTATATGATAATAGTTCCTATCCCATGACTTTTGGCATATCAGTAAGGCGCCAATAGTATACCTTTAAGACAAGTGAAAAACTGGATACTCCAGGATAAAATTTGAGATATTTATTCAAGTTGGATTAAAAACAATGAAAATGGCTAGTAGACCCCAGGTTCGTGAGTGCACATGCATGGACCTGGGTCTGCTATCCATTTGCATTGTTTTTAATCCTTCTTTAATTAATAGAAATGTTGATTCAATGTTTGTCAATATTGTCGACAGATATACACATCTGTATGTATCGGAATTAGAGATGAGCGAACGTACTTGCTAAGACAAACTACTCAAGCGAGTAGTGCCTTATACGAATACCTGCCCACTCGTCTTAAAAGATTCGGGTGCCGGCGGGGGAGACGGGTGAGTTGCGGGAGTGAGCAGGGGTGGAGCGGGGGAAGAGATTGAGAGAGAGATCTCCCCCCGTTCCTCCCCGCTCTCCCCCGCTGCTCCCCGCCCCCCCGCCAGTACGCTTGCTCATCTCTAATTGGAATCTCTATGCTTGTTTATAATGTACTTTGTTTCCACTGTGAAAATTAATAAAATATTTGTTTTAAAATCCTTCTTTCATAAAAATTTTGGATATTTCAGGCACAGAGTAAAAGCCATTAGAGTTTCTACTTCCGCTTGCTTCAGCAAGGAATGTATGAACAAGGGTGATGATGTCATGAGGTGATCACAGGTGAGAAGGTGAGAAGGACACTTATTCATATCCACAGTTATAGGTAACACCAACCAGTATTGACGACAGTCATGAAATATACCAGAGGCTATTAGTTTATTCATTATTTTACTTCTTGAATAGATGCGCTCAGATATATACAGGGGTCAGAAACGCTCTTTTCTCCTTAGGGAGAGCAACTATATACTATAAACTACGTGAGGAGACTCAAATGGCCAAGCACGCTCCTCTGGGTAATATGCAAATAAGGGAGATGGAATAAATCCTCCACAGTGCCACCTATTGAAAGGCAGCATTCCTTCAAGTCAAAGTCAGACTTTTAATACAAGCCTTGTTACAATGACTGGAAATTAAAAGCAAAGCCAGACTCCATGTACATACAGCTCTTTCAGGGTTATTGCCCTTCATCAGTGTACAGTAGGAGATTGACTTTGACTTGAAGGAATGCTGTCTTTCAATAGGTGGCACTGTGGAGGATTTATTCCATCTCCCTTATTTGCATATTACCCAGAGGAGTGTGCTTGGCCATTTGAGTCTCCTCACGTAGTTTATAGTATATAGTTGCTCTGCCTAAGGAGAAAAGAGCGTTTCTGACCCCCGTCCCAGGCCTCTCACTAGCAAAGCCAGACTCCTACTTTACACTGATGAGGGGCAATAACCCTGAAACAGCTGTATGTACATGGAGTCTGGCTTTGCTTTTAATTCCCAGTCATTGTAACAAGGCTCGTATAAAAAGTCTGACTTTGACTTGAAGGAATGCTGCCTTTCAATAGGTGGCACTGTGGAGGATTTATTCCATCTCCCTTATTTGCAGATATATTAATACATAAATGGGAATTTGTACTAGTACGTTGTGCAACAGAAAACAAGTGCTTTGATAACATTACAGGACCAGTCCCATGAAAATAATGCATCACCTATCCATAGACCTGAAGTTAAGTATCTAATTTGTGGAGCACTACTGACATGCACAATGGTCACGAGGATGGGAAAGCGCAGTGGCAAATGGCTCTGTTTAAATGGGAAAGTATTCCTGCGAGCACAGTACTGCTCCATGGGCTTCTATTGGATGGTTGGTCAGACTTTAATTATCCAGATATGATATTGGAAAATGAAACCTGTGAATTTCACAAGGGTGATAAGTTCTTGAGAACAAATAAACATAGCTACCTCACCCAACTTGTATGGGGGCCTGCAAGAGGGAGCAACGCTCTGGATTTATTATTAACTAACAAACTGGACAGAATCATGGTGGTGCATGTTGAGGGAAATAGTGACCACGATATAGTTAATTTCCAGCTGTCATTAAATAGGAAGCCTTATCAGGAAGTGACAAAAAACCAAAACTTTAGTAAAGCAAAATTTGATCGGTTCAGAACTACTATCGGTAACATTAATTGGGACTGCGTCCTCAATAATAAAAGTACAGGCGACAAATTGGAGAAGTTTAAAAACATCGTAAATACCTCATGTGAGCAGTTCCTACCCTTTAAGAATAAAAGAACTACAAGTAGAAGGAAACCAATGTGGCTCAACAAGACTATAAGGGGGGCAATAAGCAGAAAAGAAAGCACTAAAATTATTAAAACAAGAAGGCAATGAGGAAGCGCTAAAAACATACAGGAAGAAAACAAATAATGAAAGGAAAAGATAAAAACTGCAATGAAGGAGGCAGAAAGACTGATTGTAAATAGAGCAAACATAACCCCAAACTATTTTTCAATTATGTAAATGGAAAAGGATTGGACTGGAAGCACTGGCCCTTTAACAAATAATGCAGGAGAAATCATAGAAGAGGAAGGGGAAAGGCAAATCTATTAAATGTTTTTTTTCTCAAGTGTATTCACGAAGCTAAAAGAAATGTCACATGAGATGCAGGGGGATAAAACGTACCCCTCACAAAATAGAGACGGTTCAAAAAGATTAAAATTGACAAATCGCCAAGCCCAGATGGAATACACCCAAAGGTTTGAAGGGAACTAAGTGACGTGATAGACAGACTGCTATTTCTTATATTTAGGGACACTATTGAGATCGGGGTTGTACCGCTGGATTGGCGTATTGCCAATGTGCTTCCAATATACAAAAAGGGGTCAAGAAGGGAGCCTGGTAACTACAGGCCGGTAAGTCTCACTTCAAAAATTGGAAAAATATTCAAGGGGCTTCTGAAAGAAGCCATCCTGGAACACCTTAAGGAAAACAACGGTATAACTCCTCATCAGCATGGGTTCATGAGGGGTTGATCATGTCAGACCAATTTGATCAGCTTCTACAATGAAGTAAGTTCTAGGCTGGACCCAAGGGACTCTATTGATCTTGTATATCTAAATCCTTCTAAAGCATTTGACACCTTGCTAAATAATAGGCTGGTATATAAAATGAGACAGCTCAGACTGGGCAAAAATGTGTGTAGTTGGATAAAGAACTGGCTCAGTGATAGAAATCAGAGGGTGATAATAAATGGATCATACTCTGATTGGGCCACCGTTGCTAGTGGGGTGCCACAGGGTTCAGTACTAGGCCCCATTCTGTTCAATAAATTTATCAATGACCTGATAGAGGGACTGCACAGTAAAATATCGATTTTTGCATACAATACAAAATCATACAATGTGATTAATACAAAAAGGACATGTACAGCTGCAAATGGACCTAGATAGGGATATACTGCATATATAATAGTCCGGAGGAACAGAATTTATCTTGTGATAATTTGCCCTGTTCCAGTCTATTCAGTGCAAGCTAATGCCTCCATAGATCCATCTCAGGTTACTTATTGGAGAGTACTAATGCAGCATGCAAGAAGTGAGCCCACAGCCAAGGAGATGGCAGGGTTGTAACTTGTCATGGTGGTTCTACCATCTCCTCCCCTGTAAGGGTAGCACAGGAATCGTCCAAGATACTACTAGGGGGAGGTCTCGGGAAACCGCAGTGTGATTTTAATTTGCAGTTCTTTGTCACGGGTGGCGCCACCATTTCTTCCTCTGAGGTGAATCCGGAGAATGGAATAATAGTCCACACACACAGGTGGTAGTTTGAAACAAAGTCAGGAATGGATGACAGTGTTACTTTACTTGTAAAGCCAAACAGAACAGTTCAACAGGTACATAGGCCAAAACAGGTCTCCGGTGCAGATGCAGTTGATGGTACTAGCTGGGAGCAGGGAGATTTTAATTCTCCCAGGCTCCCCTGCCTTCTATGCATGTGCCAAGCATTTTACGTGTGGGACATCGTGGAGAACGGAAGTGAGTGGTTTCAGCTCCCCTCATAGATCCAATCCATGAGGGGAGTTGAAACTTTAGCTTTATTTCACTTTTTGTTTACTTTTATGTGATCACTGTTATCCATTGGATAAATCAGTTTTAGATTAGTGTCTGAAAGAGGCAGACCTCCTGCTCTGCAGGTCTTCTATTTCTTAATATTTTTCTCCCTTCTTCTAGCTGGGCATCAGGGATTGGCTAACAAGTGGGGGGAGGTCAAACAGTTATCCCCTCCTGCTAGAAGCTAAAGTAGACTAGAGCATCACTAACGACTATGCTTCCAATCAGCAATAAGGTCATCTGAGTGTTCCTGACTCCTACCCCCAATTCCAATGCAACATCACTGAAGCAGTGACCTTGCTGGTGGAACAGAGAGCTGAAGGAAAGAGGATTAAGATACGTGAGTAGACGGGAGTAGGTGAATATTGCACCATTGTCCCTCCACTCCTCTTCCATTTCTCACCTCCCCTCTTAGGTCCATCCACCACCACTCCAATGACTGTAGTTGCTGGCATGCTCCTCCCTCCCCCATCAGTGCACTGATGATGTACCTTTGCAGGCAGGGGGCAATATCTGGGGTCCCATTAGTATGCACGGAGGCGGTGCAATTACCTGTCATCTCTGCATTTTCCTTCACCATCTCCTCTCAGTCCAATCATGTTATGCACCAGCGAGCTCCTGGCCTCTAGACCCCTAAAGGATGCAACCAGGGGCCTCCCTCTGCCCATGCAGCTATTTGAAGATAGGGACGCCTTTGGCCTAGGCTTAACTCGAGCCTCCGGCTCTAGGCTGGTATACCACAACTGGAGGCAGAACTCCTGACGGATGGGGTGTGGGTAAAAATTGTGTGAATCCTCTAGGTATCCAGCCTAACCCTTACTCCCAACCATGAGTGTTACTGGCCTCGCCTCCAGGCAGGGGGTGAAACCTCTCCATGCATGTTTTACTTACAGCACTGAAAATTGAGCCCCTTCCCCCCAGCTTCCAGGCCTGTTTAGGCCGCAATGGAGGGGAGCAGAGTATAGAAAGCCATCAGGACTCTAACCGCCCGGTGGACAATCAGCCATCATCTGTAAAGCAGGAGATGCATTATAGCTACTATGCTTTCACACATTGAGCCGTATTGTGAGTTGGAGTATTTGTGCCTTTTTTTCTGAGGTGCAAATATCCTGTTGATAGACCCCATGTCTGACAGGACATATGGCCTTTCAGTATCTGACATCATAGTTATATACGCAATGGTAAGGGAATCTTCTATAGCCTAAGAATGGTACCCTTCACATAGCAGTATCTTTACCAAGCTTAGGCATGGTATGTACGGGTAATTACCATTTCCATCCATGGGAGGAATAACTCGATCCTGCGGCAGTCTGCATAGCCTCACTTTACATTCCCAGGAGTTTGAGTGGTCAACATCTACCATAAACCAGGGTTTAAGACAAAACTTTATTTGTATGTGGTGTGGCAAGTGGGGTTAACTCGCCTCGGAATCGCCAACCTCTCTGTTAGGAAATGGGCACCACAGGTGTACAAAACAGCTCACGAGACTTGAAATCTCTTTAAATCTGGCACCTGTCAGTTTTATTTTGTGCCAGAGCAACGTAAATACAGCATATCATAAAGTCCAATGCATCACTCTAAATCTCTTCCCTCATCTCGGTCTACTGCCCTATCCATGCTCTCCACTTTGCTAAGAACTTAGAGTAAATTCCTCTCTAATTCAAACCTCCTACTTCCAAGATTTTGCACGAGCCGCACCAGTTTTCTGGAATGCACTATCCCAGACAATCAGGTTAATTCCCAACGCCCACAGCTTTAAGCATGCCCTAAAAGCACATTTTTTTAGGGAGGCCTACCATATTTCCTAAGCTAAACTCTTTTTAATCTATGCTGCCTCTACACTCTCCCTTAAAAACCTGTGACCCTTCTTCCCATTGCATCCCCCACACAGCACATCCATCCATTATTCATAAACATGAAGGCTGGTGATCCACTCACACAGTTTTATGTATGTATAGTATCCTATGTGTATACTTCGGGCCCTCACACCGATGGTTCAAGATGTTCATTGGTTTATTACTGGATGTTATGACATTTTTTTTAAGTTTTCCCCAATTTATAAAGTGCAACAAATTATATTATCACTATATAAATAAAGATTATTATTATTACTCCAAATAGCCAATGAAAGCCAGGAAGGGGAGTAGGTGATAGACACACTACTTTTCTCTACATTACAGTCTATAAGAGTTAACTGAAAATAGCTATCATGATGGCTTAGTACGTATAAAAGGGTTGTCTCATCATAGACATTGGTGGCACATCTGGATTAGTGGAGTCCAACCTGTGTGCTCCCAGCCAATCACTGTAAATCAGCTGTGCTCTAGACCTCTTCTAGTTGGACCCAAGAATTGGCTAATTTACAACAGCTATAGTTAGCATTTCTGGATCTACAATTGTCACCAATCTTTGTGGTTTTCAAAGAATAATGTGCTCCCCTTGACCTCTCCTCTTAAATTCAATAATGTACCTGTCCTATGGCAGTTTGAAAGTGAAAATCTAGAAGAATCAATTCAGATGTAAAAGGGGTTTTCCAGGGAAATATTATTGGTGATCTATTTTCAGTTGATCGACTAGATTCTGCTGCTTGGGACTCATTGGATGCCCCCTGGCAGCACAACACACAGGGGTATGAAATGTAAGCTGCTGCTCTGACCCCTGTATAGTGGCGAGGACTTGCAATTGGAAGTGCATTTCCCATTGATTTTAATGAGAGCAGTGCCTGCAATTAAGTAGTAAAAGTCATCAGAGCAGCAACTTCCACTTCATACCCCTGTGTATTGATGTGCTGACAGTAGGCACCTAATCATAGAATCATAGAATGGTAGAGTTGGAAGGGATCTCCAGGGTCATCGGGCCCAACCCCCTGCTAAGTGCAGGATTCACTAAATCATCCCAGACAGATATTTGTCCAGCCTTTGTTTGAACACTTCCATTGAAGGAGAACTCGCCACCTGCCGTGGTAACCTGTTCCACTCATTGATCACCCTTACGATCAGAAAGTTTTTTTCTAATATCTAATTTGTGTCTCCTCCCTTTCAGTTTCAGCCCATTGCTTCAAGTCTTTCCTTGTGCAAATGAGAATAGGGCTGATCCCTATGCAGTGTGACAACCTTTCAGATATTTGTAGACAGCTATTAAATCTCCACTCAGCTTTCTTTTTTGCAAGCTAAACATTCCCAGATCCTTTAACCGTTCTTCATCTTGGTAAGTCTTCCCTGCTGAACTTGCTCCAGTTTGTCTATGTCTTTTTAAAAGTGGGGTGCCCAGAACTGAACACAGTATTCCAGATGAGGTCTGACTAAGGGTGAAGTCACACGAACGTATATCGGCTCAGTTTTTACACCGAGCCGATATATGCTGTCCTCGTGTGCAGGGGGGGGGGGGGGGGGGATGAAAGAGCCAGGAGCAGGAGCTGAGCTCCCGAACCCATTTGCGCCTCCTCTCCGCCCCTCTGCACTATTTGTAATAGAAAGAGGTGGGCGGTGGCGGGGCTAAGCTCCGATAATTAGCCCTGCCGCAATTCCACCTCTCCCCATTGCAAATAGTGCAGA
The DNA here is from genome assembly GCF_035609145.1 of Eleutherodactylus coqui. Lineage (NCBI taxonomy): Eukaryota > Metazoa > Chordata > Amphibia > Anura > Eleutherodactylidae > Eleutherodactylus > Eleutherodactylus coqui. The sequence continues at coordinate 175,717,599 of NC_089839.1, forward strand.
GGGGCGGAGAGGAGGCAGAGAGGGGGGCGGGAGCTCAGTTCCTGCACTTGGCTCTTCCATACTCCCCCCCTGCACACGAGGACAACGTATATCGGCTCGGCGTGAAAACCGAGCCGATATACGTTCGTGTGACTTCACCCTAAGAACGAGTAGAGGGGAATAATTACCTCACGTGATCTAGACTCTATGCTTCTTTTAATACATCCCAGATTTGCGTTTGCCTTTTTGGCTGCTGCATCACATTGTTGACTCATGTTCAGTCTATGATCTATTAGTATACCCAAGTCTTTTTCACATGTGCTGCTGCTTAGCCCAATTCCTCCCATTCTGTATGGGCTTTCTTCATCTTTCTTGCCCAGATGTTGATGTAGCACCAGTCTGTTAGTCGCTACCCACTGTGCAAGCTTTTCTAGATCTTTTTAAATACTCTCTCTCTGCTCCATAGTGTTAGCTATCCCTCCAAGCTTTGTGTCGTCGGCAAATTTGATCAGTTTCCCATCAATTCCCTCCTCCAGATCATTTAAAAAAAATGTTAAACAACACTGGGCCTAAGACAGAGCCTTGTGGTACCACACTTGATACATTCTTCCACTTGGGTGTGCAGCCATTTATGACCACTCTTTGAGTACGATCACTCAACCAGTTGTGAATCCACCTAACAGTTGCCTTGTCAATCTCAAATTTGGTCATTTTTTTGAATAAGTATTTTATGAGATACTTTGTGAAATGCTTTACTAAGGTCAGGATAAACTATATCCAGCACATTTACCTGATCAACCCAGTCGGTGATACAGTCATAGAAGAAAATTAGATTAGTCTTGCATGTCTTGTTTAATAATAATAATCTTTATTTGTATAGTGCCAACATATTCTGCAGCGCTTACATAGACAGGGGGAATACAGAAAGACAAAAGTACAAAAATTACAGAACCACGGTTACATAGTAATCAGTTGATGGAAACAATAGGGGTGAGGATCCTGCTCCAACGTGCTTACATACTACAAGTTATGGGGTGATACAGAAGGTAAAATGGCTGGAGATGTGCACAGTATGGCGAGGTGGAGAGTGAGGGATGCTATACACAGACAATGGTCAGACATTTAGCCGTGTGACGACAGAATCGTTATGACTGCTGGCAGTAGGTCAGGGAGCATGTTATCAGGTGGCATACATAGGAGTTTGTTTATGGAATGCCGTATGCCTCCCTGAAGAGGTGCATTTTTAGAGCACACCTGAAGTTTTTTGAGTCCTGGATTGCCTTTGGTAGTGCATTCCAGAGGACCGATGCAGCTCTGGAGAAGTCTTGGAGGCGGGAGTGAGAAGTTCGAATTAGAGGAGTGCGCAGTATAGTTTCGTTAGCAGAGTGCAGAGCCCAGGCTTGGCAAAGGAGATGCTGAAAGAGCGGTCAGATAGGTAGGAGGAGAACCAGGAGAGAGCAGTGTCCTTGAGGCCGATGGAGCTAAGCATACTGAGGAGGAGTTTGTGGTCGACAGTGTCAAATGCTTTGGAGAGGTCGAAGAGGTTCAGTAGGGAGTAATCGCCCCTCGATTTGGCTGTCAGTAGGTCGTGTGATACCCTTGTAAGGGCAGTTTCTGTCGAGTGTTGGGTCACAAGCCAGACTGTAGGGGGTCGAGAAGAGAGTTCTCTGGTAGATAGCTTACAAGGCGGGAGTAAGCCAGGCATTCTAGTAGTTTGGAGATAAAGGGGAGGTTTGAGATGGATCGGCAGTTGGCAGCATCAGTTGCATCAAGAGTCGGCTTCTTTAGCAGTGGGAATATGATGGCGTGTTTGAAAGAAGAGGGAAAGATGTCAGAGGTCAGAGAGAGGTTAAATATAGTGGTAAGATGGGAGATGACCACTGGGAACAGGGATCGGAGGAGGTGTGAGGGGAGAGGGTCGCTAGCGCAGGTGGTTGGGCGAGCAAAGAAGAGCAATTTGGAGACTTCTTCCTCTGTCATGGGTCTGAGTACAGATATTGAGCAGGAGCTAGATTCAGTGCTGACAAGACTAGGGTCAGGGCTAGTCTGGGATTGGGAAGTTATTTCTTGACGGATGTCATCAATTTTCTTTTTGAAGTAGGCAGCCAACTCTACAGCACTGAGATCCGTCACAGGGGGCTGCGGTTTAGGGCTGAGAAGGGAGTGAAAAGTATCAAAGAGCCGTTTAGGGTTGTGTGATAATGAGGAGACGAGAGAGGTAAAGTAGACTTGTTTAGCATGATGGAGGGCGAGGTTGTAGGTTTTGAGCATGAATTTGTAGTGGAGAAAGTCCACAGATGTTTGTGACTTCCTCCACAGCTATTCAGCACTTCTAGAGCACCACTGGATGAAGCGTGTTTGAGGCGTGAGCCAGGTTTGCCATGTTCTACATCGGATGGCTTGGATCCTGGGGAATGCCGCTTTATCCGGGGCATGGGTTTGTTTGTTACAAACCCATGCTGGCTCTGGTTATTTACTCCATTTTCATCCAAGTACTTGCATACATGCTGTTTAATAATTTGTTCAAAGATCTTACCCAGTATAGAAGTCAGGCTCACAGGCCTGTAGTTTTCTGGATCCGCCTTCTTCCCTTTTTTGAAGATAGGGACAACATTTGCTGTTTTTCAATCTTCTGGGACTTCACCTGATCTCCAGGAATTTTCAAAGATTATGGTGAGTGGTTCAGCAATTACCTCCACTGCTTCCTTTAGTATCCCAGGATGTAATTCATCTAGACCTTGAGACTTGAATTAATTTAAATTAGCTAAGTGTTCCCTCATGATCACTCTGCCTACAGATAGCCTGCATTCTTTTATTTCCCCAATAGCACAGGGAAGATCAGTTGATGTTTCATATACTTTCTGAGAGAAAACAGATACAAAATAGGAATTTAAAAGTTCGGCCTTCTCAACATCTTTTTTAACCTATTCACCATTTTCATCTTGTAAGCATCCAATAGCATCTTTGACTTTTCTTTTGCTTTTGACATACCCCCAAACCTTTTTTTTTAATTGCTTTTGGCCTCTGTTGCAAGCCTCAATTCATTATTAGCTTTAGCTTTTCTGACACTTGCCCTACAGTTTCTGCAGACCGCATTATGTTCTTCTTCAGATATTCCCTCCCCTTTCCATCTGATAAACATATTTTTCTTCGTGTTCATCCATTCTGGTTTCTTGAAATGCTTCCTATTCTTCCTTCTTTTAGGGATTGCTAACGATTGTGCTTTGAAAATCTCATTTTACAATATTTCTCAACCTTCTTGGACAGTTCTCTCCTTAAGAATATCCAGCCATTGGATTCTTCCTATCCTCTTTCTCAGTACATTGGATGATCTGCCTATGTCATCAACAAGCGGCTCCAGATCTCACTGGAGTGCCGCAAAACCTGGGAATGGCGCTTGTGCAGAGAAAAAAACAACTGTACATACTCCTGTTCCAAAAACAAAATAATAGAATATTAAAATATCAATAAATTTGTACATAATTGACAGAAAAGCTATAGCATTAGAAATACGAGTCCACAATCAGAAGAATGCATGCTGATTGCCGGAGATCTGAAATCCAAAAAACAAGGTTGGAATTTCTTTTTTTTTCAATCCGCCCCCCAAAAAACTATAAAAAAATTATACAATAAACTATTTGTACCCCAAAATTATGTAATTAAAAAATACAACTTGTCCCGCATGAAAGGAGCCATCATACAGCTGTGTCGACAGAAACATTTAAAAGTTATAGCTCTAGAAATTTAGCAATTAAAGAAACTGAAAAAGTGTTTGGACATTAGAGGGTTATTGCCCCTTCACCACTTAGATGATTCTTTGTTTCTATTTTGTCTGTGGTGCTAAAGATTGCATCGTACCTATTTTATTTGGTAATCAATTAAAGTTATGTTTCAGTGATAATGCCCTCTAGTGATAGTTTACCCGGGACACTGCATGTAGATCCGGTTTTGATCTATGGGGATTTTTTCAGTTACCATTAATTATGCATCTGTCATGCTAACATTTTTGCTCTTCCCAGCTTCAGATGTTAGCCTGCAGAATTCATTAATTTTGATCATAAAATGGAAATAGTTTTTACCATGTATAATTTGTACAATGTTACATTCCTCAATTCACAGTGTCCCTGTGTGTATTGGGAATATGCCATAGAAGGCATTACCACCCACAGTGGACAATGCAGTGGCTGCCCACAGGTGCCTAATGATTGTGACCAGTGGCATCTGGCTAGAATTGTCTGTGCGAACATACGATTGACCCCGTCAGAAATCACATCCACATTCAATGCAGGATGGTCCACAGGCATATCCCGCAGGTCAGTGCAGAGTTCTTTAGCTTCCATGGGATATGGGAGCTGAAGAGCCACTAGTACTGATTGATTCAGGCTGATCGCAGGGTTCATGTGTGGCACAAAACCCATGAAGCCATGGACCCTAGTTGTCAACAAGGCATTGTGCAGGCTAGTGGCGGTTCCTTTCTGATGTGGGGTGTGTTTAAGACATGGGTTAAGTCCATGGGTCCACCTAAACACATAATTGACTGGTGCCCACAACATTTCACTGCTTGGTGAACATTTGCAGCCCTTTATGAACTTCATGTACCCCCACAATGATGAGATATTCTAGCAGGACAATGCACTATACCATCGGGCTCAAGTTGTCCAGAATTGATTTGAGGCACATTTTGGAGAGTTCCAACAACTGGTGTGGCTTGCATGTTTGCCCGCCATGAGCCCAATCAAAGACTTATGGGATGTGATACAGATGTGCATTTGGACCTGAGATCCTGCACCTACAAATACCATGGCTATCTAGACAACTCAACATATCTCCAGACTATTTTTGTCCACTTCTGGAATCAATGTCATGTCAAATTACTGCACTTTGCCAGGCAAAGAGGAGGTCCTACATGATATTAGTACTTATCCCATGACTTTTGGCACATCAGTGTAATTTTTTTCGGAGCACATGGCAACTTCCGCTCCACCACATCAATCTGATCATAGATTGTAGGCATAATTGTCATATTCAAACACACCAATATTGAGTCTTCTTTCTAAGGCATGCATTATGGGTCACTTCAGGATAGAATGGACTTACCATGTCCTAGTTCAGTTTGTGCGTAAATTCCTAGGATCTTATAATCCACATGCATCAAACACAAGGCCCGTGCCGACGCCGCTCACCACTGAGGCAATTACCAGCTGGGGTGCCGCAGCTTCCCGCTGGTAATCGCGCTGTTACAGCTGATCCCGGCTCACACTCTGACGTCAGTGTGCAGCCGGGATCCTCCTCCCCTGCGTCCCCTGCTCTTCAGTTCCGCAGGAGAGGACTCGGGGAGGAAGCGTTCCGGGCTACACACTGATGTCAGTGTGCACCCGGGAATCAGCGCGAGCAGAAGGAGAGCGGCGCTGACAGCAGGGAGAAGGTAAAAATATGGGTTTGGGAAGGAAGGAAGGAGGGAGGGTTAATGGTGGCCACTTTGGGGAGGGTGTGGGGGGTTTAATATTATTATTGCTGTTACTGCTACTGCTGGGGGGGGGGTTAATATTGCTGCTGCTGCCGTTGCTTTGGAGGGGTTAATA